>NW_008672150.1:0-14316 GCF_000695815.1 Acanthisitta chloris | reverse complement strand
GTCGCGTTCCGCCTGTTTCTGGGTGTTGTGAGAGAACTGTGCCTGGGAAACGCATTGCAAACCTCATAGGATCATAGGATCGTTTATGTTGGAAAAGACCTCCAACATGATCGAGTCCAGCCGTTAACCCAGCGCTGCCAGGCCCACCACTAAACCGTGTCCCTGACTGTCACATCTACATGTCTTTTAAGTACCTCCAGGGATGGCAACTCAACCACTTCCCTGGGCAGCCTCTTTCTGTGCCCGACCACCCTTTCCATAAAAACACTTTTCAGAACACTCAATCTAAACCTCCCTGGTGGAGCTTGAGGCCATTTGCTCTTGTCCTGTCCCTTGCTCCCTGGGACCCCCACCTTACTCCAACCTGCTTTCAGGTAGTTGCAGTGAGCAATAAGGTCCCCTCTGGGCCTCTTTTTCTTCAGGCTGAACACCCCCAGCTCCTTCAGTCACTCCTCATAGGATTTGTGCTCCAGATCCTTCCCCGGCTCTGTTGCCCTTCTCTGGACACGCTCCAGCACCGCAATGTCTTTCTTATAGTGAGGGGCCCAGGACTGAACACAGAATTGGAGGTGCTGCCTCACCAGTGCTGAGTCCAGCGGGACTATCACCGCCCTAAATCCACTAATTTCTAACACATCCAGTGATGCCAGAAGCACCTGAGAGCAATATGAGTTGGTTTTCTTCAGTGGCACAGGTCATTGCACAGCCTCTGATTCTTCCGTAACTACCTGTGGCATAAACCTAAGGCAGAACTGCAGTCTCTAGCATCCATCCAATACAGGTTCATCTGTGGACTCACCAGGATGCGTGGCTATACAATACCAACAGAAGTACCATCAGGATCTTAATTCCTATAGCTGATCTGGGGGAAATGAATAGCCAGTGTCCATTTCTGAAAAAAAAGAGACCAATATTTTTTATCAAAAGTTGTCCTCCTAAAATGGAAGGTATGAAATGTAGTACAACTAAAAAGTACTGTGAAGTTTCAGAGAGCAGTTCTGGCAGAATGTGTGTGCCACTATTTAATGACCTGTAAACAAGGGTATCTGTATTCCTTCATCTATGTTTCCCCTTTCTCCACCTCAAAACTCCAATTTTGGGAAGTCTGTGCACAGACATGATCCCACAGCCATGTGCTCCCAATCACACACCCACCAAAGCAAACCAACACAGCATGAAATAAAAAGCAACTGCTCTGTGATTATTTAAATGTCTCATCTGAGGCTATCATGGGCATCCCCTTCTTTTCCTTCCCTCCCCTCCCAGAAGCTGACATCTGTCCCCCAGCTGAATTTGAGGAGTCTGATTTTAGAGATGACTAAAATACTGAATATTATACTACTGATGAGTTTAGAGATGTCTAAAATACTGAATATTATACAACTACCTCATCCCCTGCCTTCCAACATCAGGCTCAAGTTATTTCAGCTAGCCTATTAAATTGTGAAATTGTAGCAAAAGCAGCAGCATTCTATGACATACAGAAATTGCACTTTTAGCATTAATTATCTGTTCTTTTTCAGGAGCTAGAAACTGTTTTTCTTGCTTTTTAGATTGCACTGGGAGCTACCCAGTAGCTTGTCAAAAACAAACACCATCCTCTCCTGAAGACCACACAAAAACTTCTGTGAAGGAAAATCTCTATGATGTTTTGATGGTGCTTTTGTGTAATTTAGTTTTATGCTTTTTATAATGGGGACTATCTAATGATCTCACTAATCCCATGGACACCAGACATTCTGCAGCTACAACCAGCTTATCTGCAACCACAGGTAAAGCCTTGCACAATGTTCCCTTTATGGCCATTCTGATTAAGTCAGTACTTCTCCTAAATAAAATCAGAAACACTGTCATACTTTCTGTTCTCAGGATCCCAGTGTATTTTGTGGCACAGATCCATCAGATCACCTAAGTCAATTGACCTGTACAAAGTGAGTCTTGTCAAAAACAGAACAGAAAGCATTTTGGAGAACTTATTACCTTTTTTTTTCTATGAAAGCAGTAATTGGAAATCCTGTTTTAAATAGATATCTCATTCATTTTCACATTCAGAGATTAATTCCTCCTTTCACTGCTAGAAATGCCTAAAACGCCTTAATTATCAACTCCTTAAATCTAGCACATTCTTTCTCAAACATTAACATGTATCTCACTGCTGATAAGCAATGCTGAGAATTGATAGGGGGACTCTGCACTCATTTACCTCCACAACAAGAAGCCCATGTTGCTGCCAGTGCCTCAGTTACTAATTATTCCTGGTGATTTGCTTCATTCAGGATTTTGTCTGACAACGTGAACCATTTGGTACTGCAGGATGCCTCTTGTTCCCATGGAGCCTATGAGCCTTTCTGTCTTTGACCATCAGCTGACAGGGTGCAGTGGGGATCAGAGACACCAGCAGGTCTCAAGGTGGCCTGAGGTATCTGTCATGGAGCACAAAAGTAGTTTGTTTCCACAGGGTATGAGGTAGGAGTGAGTGGTGACCTTTGCACAAGCAGGGCAGCCATGGCATTGGTATCTTTTATCTAAGTATATGTCAGCTTCATTCCCTGAAATGCTGGTCTGCTGCAAGTGGCTCACCACTGCAGAAGTACTGAAATAGCAGGAAGCCTTGGCCAAGAGCAGGGTTACCAAACTGCCTCACAGCACTGGCCTCGGCAGCACTCTGTCATTTAGTTCAGCACAGCAACACTTGTGACTCAGGGATTAAATGCCATAAAGTCAGAGAGACTCTTTTGTATGCTCCCATATGCCATTAGCTTTTATAAAAAGGAATCAAAATATCAAGAAAAGGAAAGAAAGAAAACAAACATAAATCACTTAAATAGAGAATAGTAAATGAATAGAAAAAAAAACTAGGCAAAAGAGGAAAAAACACTGTATGCCTGAAGCACAAGAACAAACCCTGCATTTACTTGTGGTATTCAAATAGAGGGAAAAAAATTCCACTGCTTTCATTGAGAGCAGAATCATACCTTGGCTTGATGCCTGTGAGATTGCAAGAAAGAGTATCTATGTTTTCCATCTGAAATCATCCCTCCAGACTGAAAATTCACTACTACTTCATCCAGCTTCAAGAACTTCAATGGTCATAACAAAACCCAATAGCTTCTCTCTTTACAGCTAAGTCAAATCTTTATGAATATTAAGATCTCTGTATTCAAAGTAGCTCATTAATTTTCTCTGAGTAGTCTGTGGGCTATTTTAGCCTTGAAAGGTAGCTAAGAAAAACAAGTGTATGGACACAGGCTTCCATCTACCACAGAAACGTACTCCTCCTTTGAAAAAAGTTTAGGATGCCTGCACATCAGAACAGATCAAAAGTACTGCAGACATAATCAGGAAAACAAAATAAAACAAAACAAGAACAAGACAGAGAGGGAAAGATGTGTGAGGAGAGTCATTTGTCCTAACAGGTCAGCATTGCAAAGAAGACAGAATAGTAGGATATATCCAAACAGGTTCTACCACTGGATTTCACCAAATTCATTGCTTAATGTCAGTCCTTCATTGTCAGATTAACACCCTCTCAGGCAATCAGGGATATTTATTGTCTCTTCTCTGTTCAGTCATTAATACAACAGAGGCCAATGCATTGCTGGCAGAGGATTTCATGGCAAAAGTACTTTACACTCTGTATGATTCAAAGCAGGAGCTGGTTCCAAATATCCTCTCCCTTGTGTGACTGTCCTGACAGCAAAGGTACACACTCAACTTGTTTGGTTTTGGGGTTTTCAATCAAGTCTTGTTTTATATGTTTATTCAGAAGGAGACCAAGCACATGCAGGTCAGAGCAACCAAGAACCTAATACTGAAGACACTAAGCACTGTGTGTGAGTCCACTCACAAGGAGGAAGGAACTGTGCCCACCAAACCCACAGCCTTCTCAATTAGAAACTTACCCAAGAACACAGCCTCTTTCAGAGAATCTTGCTCTTTGCTTCCCTGCAACTGAAAAGGTAGCATTTTCTCCATATCCCAGAAGGAAACAAAACCAACTTATAGCAGCCTTCCAGTACCTAAGAGGGGCTACAAGAGAGCTGGAAAGGGACTTTTGACAAGGGCATGCTAGTGATGTGACAAGGAGGAATGACTTAAAACTGAAAGAGGCCAGTGCCAGTTTAGACTAGATATTAGGAAGAAATTCTTTAACCTGAGGGTGGTGAGGCACTGGCACAGGTTGCCCAGAGCAACTGTGGATGCCCCATTTCTGTGTTCAAGGCCAGGTTGGATGGGGCTCTGAGCAACCTGACCTGGTGAAAAATGTTCCTGCCCATGGCAAGGGGGTTGGACTAGACGATGTTTAAAGGTCACTTCTGACCTCAACGTTTCTGTGATTTTGTGATCCTATTAAATGCTACCAGTAGCCAAAGTTCCAACATAATTCACACACTCTACATGTTAAATGTTCTGGAAATAACACAACCTGAAGCCCTCCTTTGCAAAGCTTTCTTCCCTATTTTGTGGTGTTGTTTTGCAGTGCTACAACCCCTACAGGCCTGCCTTTCTCAGTGAGCCTATACATGTGTCAAGCCACTGTAACTAAGGAGAGAACCAGGCTGAAAGACACATATTCTGCATAAGTATCAGCTGCTCCTTAACAATTTTTATTTGCACATGTTCCCCGGCCCCTGTAAGACAAAACTCATGGCAAGCCTGACTGCTGGTTGATACTGTGAAATGAAAAGCTGGTTTGGTTCGGCTTTTGTCCATTTGCATAGATATTATTAATGAGAGTTTGGATCTATTTAAATTCTGTTTCCAGCAGACTCCAGAGCCAGGTTAAACTCTGTAATTCTGTGCACATAGTGAAGCTCAGTAACAAGTCTGTGCTTGAAAACAACTTCAAACCCAAACTCATCTGGCAACCTGGGCACACCCGGTATTTTATTCTTCCAAATTCTGCCACTCACCGCCCACTGTCAATTTACAAATTGGTGTCTAATTGACACATAACTAAGTAGACAACAGGATTCTCTTTTCTGTGTTGTAAAAGAGACTGCCTTTCTCATACACAGCTCCCCTACATCTTACAGGCACTTTAGATTTTATCTGGACTGAAGGATTTTGCCGGCTGAAGTCCTGCTAGCACAGGTTTCTGCAGGTGGTTTTGAAAAGCTGCCCAGAAAGGTATCTCAGAGCAGCCATGGAGAACGGCAGGAGATATTGCAGCGATATCTAGCAAGACTCACACTATTTAACACACAGTGAAAACACATGCTAGGGTTGACTAGTCTGAAACCTTATTTCTTAAAATCTTAAACTGAGTTTGTTCCAGGTCAGTAGTTAAACAGTTCTGTAATTTTTAGGGTCTGAAATAGGGGATGTGTGCTAGGATTTCATTTTGCTAGTATAAGCTGCACACACAGTAGGAAAATTTTTTCAGTTTAACTGTAACCATCTAATATTTCAGCCAAATTTTTCAGCTACAAACCTGACCTGAAAACCAGCTGGTTTTAATATCTCAGAAAAGTAATGTAGCCTCATGCTACATTACTCATGATATTAGAAACAGTTCATAGTCTCATTTATGCAGTAAAAGAAAAAAAAAATTTGATGTGGTACTATGGACAGTAGTACTTAATATGGTCTCTCAATACTACTAAATTAAAATTTTTACATTCCTTGTCATTCTCTTTCCTTCAGCAAAAAAGCAACTAATTTGTTAGCAAAAGTTCCATGTTTTTCTGGAAATGTTTTTGTTTCAACAGAGGACTCTTTAGAGAGAAAATAATACCTATGGAAAATCACTCTGACCTGCTCAAATTAGCAACAGAATGGTATCAATATTGAAGGGTGAATGATACACATATTTAAGGAAGGAAAGCAGAAGGCTACATCTGCTAAATATTTATCCACTCACACTTGGCTCTGAATTTAAGAGAAAGTGCCAGTGATACACAAAGAGTGATCTACTTTTTATGGGGCATGTGATTGTTTTGAGTTACAGCTAAGCTCTCCAATGGATTAAATGGGGTTAAACAAGAGTAAATACTGAGGCAACAGTTGTAAACTATGTCTTGGAAGAAGCAGTTAAACAATAAAGGCCCAGGCACTGTGTTTCTTAACACAAGTGTGGCTGCTGCAAAGGCTGTTTGTTATGTACCATTACATCCTTTTATTTAGTAGAGCACATGAACCAGGTTTGCAGCATATCTGAGCCCTGAGAAGTTAGTCACCACCCGCAAAGTGCTGCAAAATCTCAGAAGCTCAGGAGACATGCAGGGCCAGATCTCTCCAGTGTCCCTCCAAATGCTGGAGAGTTGAAAAATATTGTGCAGTTAATCCTACAGGAACAGCTGGAGCTTAAATAACAGGTATGCAGCACCTGAGAGATATCCCTTGCAAGATTTTCTCGTTCATTTAAGTTAATTTATGTCCTCGAAGGACATAGTTACACAGACATTGTTTTGAATAGCAATAGTGCCTTATGGAGCTCCCATTCCCCTTGCAAATTCTCACGCCTGTGTTAACCCTTTACTGAGCCAAATCAGGTGTGTGGGTGCAGCTGCATGGTAAACTGATCTGCCTGGAAAACAACCTATTTTTTCTCGAATCATCCCAAGCTGTCCCCGTTCCACCACTTGGCTCACAACCTAGCTACGCAAGCTATTGCAAGGGCAGTTTGGGGAGGCAGTGGGAACAAGGACAAGGCATAAACAGAGGGGTAAGAACCAAGATGGTAAAGCAACATAGACAGCACTACCAGGGTCTGTCTAAAAACAAACTAGGTCTGACACTGTATGTGTTGCAAGGAAATGAAGGGAGCCACAATAGCATGCGAACAAGTGCTGGCTTACAAACCCCTGGCACAGACTCAACCATGTGCAGAACACTTTAAGGCCAAACCCCAAATCTCTCACAGAGCTATTACAGAAGTCCTTGGGCCACATAAAGAAAAGTGGGAGGAAATCAGAGCTGTAACTAAACTCAGTGAAGTTGCCATATAAGTGACTTCAGGAAGGGAAGTTCTCATGATGCATCTTGATAAGGGAGAGACAGCATAAACTGTGTAGCTCACAGGTGTCACGGAATTAGCTTTATCTGTGCAACACAAGCCAGGCTAGCCTCATTTCTAGTTTCCCATTTAGTCAAACGTTTTAAGCAAATTATTCATTCTTTAAAGGCTGAAGCTGGAACCCTAATTTATATGTCTACAGTGTAGGTTTCTGGTAACTTCTAGAAGTTTCCTCTTAGAAGGAACTGAATCCCACCCCAGCTGTGCATGAGCGCCAGACTGGCTGAGGACAACTGTCTCAGAAGTGGGGACAGAGGTGTTGGGTGGATTGTGTGGATCCTCATCTTGGGAGATGGGGTCAATGTCCACAGGCCCCATCTGAGTGCTGTGGGGTGGGTAACAGCTGCTGATGTGACAGGATGTGAGTGGGAAAAGTGTGAGTGAACAGACTCCCCAAAAACTTCTGCAAAGGCATTTGCCCCAAAGCTGGTCACACTAAAGAGGAAAATAACAATAATGAAGTTTGCCTAAGAGATGGCCATCTACTGGATTAAACAGTAACCAGGAAAGTACTAAGAGACTTCTGAAGAAAGAAAAAAAAAAAGGGAGTCAGCTTCAAAAGAAGACTAAACAAAGCATTCAAGTTCATGATGAGAGAAGAGAAACCTGGCCTGATAACACAAGGCATCACCCTATAGGCACAGAGTATGTGTGTTCTGGGCTCCTGTAGCTCTGTGCATCTGGGAGGGGGTTGAAAATTGGGGGATTACTCACAGAAGTATATTCAGGCATTTGCAGGCATTTATTAACATTCAGGTTTATCTGTTGAAATGTTGGTACTGATCCCATATGTATAGCACACTGATCATCACATGATTATGTGACATTAATAAATCAGTGACCAATTATTAATGAATAATTGGAGTGGAGCAGTTTTCCCTGTGATGGGAACTAGGAAATTCTACCCTTCTCCCACTGGTAAAAATACAGACTGGAGTGGAAGTAAGGCTGAAAAACTTCGATGCAGGTGTATTCATACAGTTTCTCTCTGAGACAACCCTTTCAGAATTCTGAATTACTTGATAATTCTGGATTTTTCTTCTTCTCTTCCTCCAACAACATTTCACTGTCATTCAAGGCAGACAGAGGCATAGCCATTAGCCAAGATCATATAAAAGTGACTAGGTGGGAAGAATTTAGCTCCATAGCTAATTGCTATGGAATTGCTATTCTTTCTGCTGCATACCACTCCCCATATTTGCAGAAATAAAGTTAGGCCTATTTGGATGTTCTGATTAATTTCCCCATGTAGGAAAGTATCAGTATCAGATACAAACTTCACTAAATGCATTTATTTTGTCTCACTTCAAAAGTTTCCCTCTCTGAAAGAGCATCATGCCATTTCTATATCCTTTCTATCAGCAGAATAGTGTGTGAGCAGAATATGTCCATTAATAACTGAGACCCTACCACAACAAGAAATCTTCTCTGGGAAGGAGACTGCTCCCACTGTGTTTGCCTGGGGGGACAGCTGTGCCTCCTTACACTCCTCATGATTTTCAAGGAACTCTGAGCGTGAACGCTGTTCCAAAATTGAGACTTCTGCTGCCTGAAATACAAACACTGCACTTGTTCATAAGTCAGTCTAATTAAACTAATGCAGAACTGTCCTGGAGATAAAACTGAATGACTTTTGCAAGATTTGTTTAGTTAAATCAGTTTAGTGTTGCAAATACTGAAAAGCAGAAGTTAATAAAATAACCCTGGCACATGATTGGTTCATGTTACAGTTGAAAGGATGGGGGATGTTTAAATAGCAGAACTGTTTAAAAATGGAAGGCAGAAGTAGGCGAATGACTAGTCATCTGTTTCAAAGATGCTGAACTGCTAACATCTGCATTTCCATCAACAGTGATAACGGTGATGAAACATATCAGCTATGAGTACTTTACCATTTTTTTGTGAACACAAAATTCTTGGAGGAAAATATGAACTTTTTTGTTGAACTGGTGCACATTTTGTGTAATTTTCCACATAGATTATGACCTAGAAACTCAATGACAGAAGCAACAGCAGCTATTTTGAAGCAATTGAAAATCTTTTATTATCTGATGTTACTTGTCTTGCTTGTGCTCCTCAACCACTCCGCAGTAATTTTTTGTCCATGATGCTTTCATACATTTTATTTTAATTTCACAACAAAGAGCAGATGTCACCAGGAATGATCTTAGAAATTGATCTTCTAAGCAGCAGCCCTGCAGGCTTAGGAAAAGCAGCTATTTTGAAGCAATTGAAAATCTTTTATTATCTGATGTTACTTGTCTTGCTTGTGCTCCTCAACCACTCCGCAGTAATTTTTTGTCCATGATGCTTTCATACATTTTATTTTAATTTCACAACAAAGAGCAGATGTCACCAGGAATGATCTTAGAAATTGATCTTCTAAGCAGCAGCCCTGCAGGCTTAGGAAATGGCATGAGACTACAGAACATCTTTCTTCAGCACTACAATATGGAAGCTTTTGAGGATCTGTCTCTGACAAATGCAGCTTTCAGCGTCCTCTCCAACATTTCTCAGACATCCTGTGAAAATACTCAGCTCTTCCAGCACATTGCCTGGAAACTGCTTCTGAACAGAACAGATGAAGCGTCACTTCCTCATCATGCAGCTCTCCAGTGCACTGGTTACACAGCTCAGACGTCAGAAGTCAAACTTGTAATTGTGAATGAAACATTTATCGCTTTTCTGTCGACTGCTAAACATTTGAACCAAAAATAGCCATGCCCATTCTTTTGCTTTGTTTAAATGAAGGACAGACCTTAATGTAAATCTGGTGCATCATATTCATAGTTTCATTTGATTCATGTAGCTTTCCCAGAAAAGACTGGAAGAAAAAAGCTGTGTCTTTCAGGCTTGCCTACTCTAATGACTTACAGTGACTAATCCTGCTTGATCTTTTATTTTGTCTATTTACAACTACAGTTCTCAGCATTTTTATTTTGGATGCTTTTCTTCATTATTTAATGCAGGTGAAATTATTTGCTGTGGAAGTTTTGTCAGAAGAACAAATTCCTTCCTCGTAGTAAGTAATTTGGCATCTGTATTGAGCAAAATGAAAAAGGAAAAACCATCTTTCTATAGGTAACTAGTACAGTGATATAATTGTAGCCCCTTGGTTCATTTTATTTTATGACAAAGCTGGTTTAACAAGCAACCAGCCCATATTTTGCCCTCATCTGCTTGTTTTTTTCTCATATACACACACGTCCTCATCTGTATCACACCTGTGGAGCTGTGCTGTACCTTGGTTTGCCAAAAAATAAAATTTTATAATATTTTATAATAAGCTATATAATACCTCTTATTTTTTTCACTTTTAATGTATCGTCTGAATTACAGTGGCACTGGCAACTGAAGGAGCAATAAACTACAGAGTAGATGTGGGAACATATATCTATGAGACAAGATAGCTGGCAGCAGTTATAAGCTTCTTAAGCCATCCATAAAAATATCTGATGTATCTACCCAGATGGGATATGGAGAAGTATGATCTACCTTAACAGTATCTGTTCTCTCTCTGTCACACACTCATGCCAAGAAACTTCACTGTCATTGGTAAGCACTGTGTGAGCTTGACTCTCTACCCCATATAAAGAGGACTTAGCACAGTCAAAAGCTAGTTCTTAAATGTCTCCATTTCCTGTCTTTAATTAACCTCTCGTGTGATTCACTCTTCTCCCTTTTTCTCCATGATCCATCCTTGCCTACATGCTTAACTTCAGAAATTGCTATGCAAATCATGTTTCTAAATTACTGAGGGTTTTTTAAAGTTGTACTCATGAGGAATAGTTGCATCCTGAGCTATGTGACAGGTTGTAAACAGAAATTACTTAAATATTAATGTACATAGGGTATTTTACTGACTTGAAATACACTGTATAATCCTTGCCTCAGCAGTTGTATTGGTACTTAAGAGTTTACTATTAAAAACATCCAAAAGTGATGGGTTTTTTCAAGTCTCTGATGTTCAGTTCGTAGCTGTAAGGATTAGCCTTTTTCCAAGATACCAGGTTTTCCCATATGCCTTAAAATGCACAATATTGGAAAGCCTTTACAGACTGATTTTAATGGCATAGTCTAAAACTGCAAGGTCTTTCCATTTTTCTTTCCTTGACCTTCTGAGTACAGCTCGACTCCTGAGATCAGCTCCACTCTATCCTTTTCTCTGCTCCATGATTTCCACTGGTTAAAAGGATGTGTGGAAAGACACTTGATTCTGTCTCCTTTTGACAATCATTTCACTCGTTGCAGGGTCCTTAGGAAAGGCTTAATTTCATCTAAAACATGAATGTGTGTTCAATTATGGCAGATGCATCAGAGTTCCTGAACAGGAATGACTAAGGTACCTTCAATCTCCTTATCTTTCCCATTTGGGGTGCCTGAGCCACTCATAAACACCTATCAAACTGCTAGATTTAAATGATACTGACACAGACATTATGGTATTAGAATGTTTGTAATGAAATGTCTACTAGAAAAAAAGCAGGTTGTGCAGTGCTCTAATAGAGATGTCCCACAACACTGTAAGGTCTACCAGCAAGCCAAGGCTAGGGTAACTCACTCAGAAGCAGCATGGCCAGACACCCAGCTGGGTGGAAAGCTGAGGACACTGCCTCAAGCTGTCATCCTCTGCCAGGGTACCAGCAACCTCAGACACCTTTTGTATTTTGACTGGATGCCTGTAAATCAGCATATTTGGAATTCTTTAGAGTGTCAGCTGATCACCAATTTCCTGGATGTACATTTGCTTGGGATTGTGCTCCTCTCCTTGTAATTATTTTGGTTTTGCATGCAATTATTTGTATACTTCCTTCTTTTAGCATATTGCTTACATTTTTAACTTCAAGCCTGTTCCCAGTAGGTCTTTTCTGAAAAATTAGGAATAATGATTCTTTTCAAAAAGGTAAAGTTTTGTCATTCTGCAACACTAGCCTTAAAACTGTAAAAAAAAAATAAAAAAGAAAAGAAAGAAAACCAAAGTCTTTGGGTCTTCTAGAAGTCTTCCAAATAATTTCCAAGGTTGAGGTCTTTTAGGTGTGATAAAATTTCTTTCAGGCAGTTTGATGCAAAAGTTACAGAGTCAGGACTGTCTTGGGCCCCTGTCAGGAACAATACCTTTAACATGTTTAAATAAATAAGCCATATTAGGGACCCCAGGGATATCTGCTTTTAGTTCTCTCTAGTATCCCTTTTAGCTCAAAGATCTCACTGTGGTATATACCTTGACTACTGCCAAAGTTTACAGGACGTACACTTCCATGCCCAAGATATGGAAAGTAGCAAGATTCCTCTACAGGCAGAAGGCCATTGATGGACTCTTAATCTGTCATTTCTGCCTCCAGCCTCATTCTTCTGGGTTTTGACATTCTGCTTGAAGGTTTGGGGCATGTTTTTGCTGATGCTTTTTGTTTTGGCATATACACTAGATAAAATAGCTTGGTTTTGCCCCTTCCTAAGCCAGTGTAGGTGATTCTGGTATTAGACCAATATGCCATTTTGGTGCACCCTGGCCTTGTTGAGTTTCTACCTAGTCAACTTTAAAAACAGTCCAATATTTCCTTCCTCTTTTTCCTTGTCATCCTTCATCTGTCCACTTTTCTAATATCTCTGTTGGTGACATCTGCAAAATTAGAGAGACTTTTAATCACATCCCAAGCAAGGGGCCTGACATAATACAAGAGTTCCTGGCAACACACACACATAAAGAGTGCAACAGGGAGAGGAAAAAGAAGCACTAAATGGATGTGAAAATGATACCATACTCTTTTTTTTTGTGCTGTATTGCTTTCAGATATATTGAGTATTTTGAATTTGTATAATTCTTTTCCTGTAAAGAATTTGGAAAACCTTATGGGAATAAAACACAGATTTCCTAGCAGATTTTTTTGCCAGGCTTTGGTAAAAACTACAAATCTATAATCTTTTCCATCTTTGTACCTGCTCTTTCTCAGATGAATGTGTCTCAAAAGTAGAATTTATTTTTACAAAGAATCATGTAAAAATACCATTTTGTAGCTGAGAATTTGAAACACACCATAGGATAACAAAGAATCATAAAATAGTTTGTGTTGGAAGGGACCTTTAAAGGTCATCTAGTCCAACCCCCCTGCAATGAGCAGGGACATCTTTGATTAGATCAAGTTGCTCAGAGCCCTGTCCAGACCAAGTTCCAACAACAACTGTGCAGCCTGGCCAGGGTCTACTCCTAAGTTTCTACAGCCCAAATCTATGGTCCTATTTACTGGTTAAGTCATCGTATGTGCTTAAAAAGGGAGGCAATTACTCCAGAGCATCTGAAAGCCATATTTTCAGCTGCAGCTCTGTTTTGCATTCTGTTTACTGTTTTTACTTATTTCTGCATGGTACCATCTGGACTCTACCTCCTGTCTACTTCCTCATGGTTTGCAATTTCCTAAGTTCCTGCGCATATTTTTTGTGTTTTATGGACAATCAGCAATTTTTTTAGCTCCACAAATACAGCTCAGCATTCCTTCACTTTATTTTTAACCCAAAACGGCTACTAGGAACTACAGCTTGGAGCCTGCTAAAGCAGCTGACTCAGAGACCAGCCTAGCAGATGGCTCAATTCATTTCCAAAAACTCAGTGAGAACAGATCTTGTCACTTCTAATAAGACAGCTGATTGCAAATCCTCAAATACAGGCTGATTCTTGAGATGTGTCTGCTGATGTTGCCTGCAGGCCTTAGCACACCTCACCTCACACCTCGACTGAGGAAACACCCTCCATTCACTCCCGATTGGCTTATCTTGGGTTTGTTTAGTTTTAGAATAGAGCAGAACAGACAATTTCAGTTGGAAGGAACTTGGGCTGATGATCTAGTCAACTGCCTGGCCACTTCTGGACTGACCAAAAGTTGAATCATGTCATTAAGGTCATTGTGCAAATGACTCTTAATTAAGGACACCCTTGGGGTATTGTCCACCTCTCTACGAAGCCTCTTCCAGTGTCTGACCACCCTCTCGGCAAACAAATACTTCCTAACCAAGTGTAAACTTCAGGAGCAGCTCTGAGACACGCCCGCGCGTCCAGGGTGCCAAGAAAAGGAGCTCAGCACCTCAGCCTCCTTTCCTCCAAACCCGACAAGCGCTCAGCCCAGCGCCGCTCCGGGGAGGTAGTTTTTGTTGTTCGGATTTGTTCGGATTTGTCCGGGTTTGGTTTGGGTTTGTTTTCTTCAGGTCGCGCCGGGCACTGAGCGCTGCCCTTCAGCTCCCAGGGAGCAGGGTCGCTGCTCGCCAGCTCCAGCGCCCACCGCAGCGCCGGACCCGGGCGAGCACAC
>NW_008672149.1:2831-11184 GCF_000695815.1 Acanthisitta chloris | reverse complement strand
ATGACTCACACACGATTGCTCACCACGTAGAGCTCATGTCCTGGCCAGAATCAGGATATAAGAATTAAATTATTATTAAATTATTAAAAAGAAATAATTCACAAGGACTCTAAGAGCCATGCAGAACACCTGGTATGTTAGATCCAAGCTACTGGGATAGTTCATGACGGAAGAACTTCACCTCCCTTCATCATGAACTGCCTTTAAGAGACTTGCATAGGAGTTTAATCTTATCAGGGAGCAGCTGAAGACTACTAACGAGCACACAGTGTAACCTACCCTCCTCCTGTGAGGCTGCCCTGCACAGGGCTAAAGCTGCAGGCTCAGGCTGTAAGATAGCTGCCCCATGTCAACCCATGGCTTCAGAAGGCACACTGCCTCAAGAAACAGCCTATCACAGCAAACTGTAACCATGACAGGGTCAAATAAGAACTTTAAGACCAAAGATAATCTGAGTTAGGAAGAGATCTGGCAAATATCAGATACGATATGCAAGCTATATCAAAATCTGGATGTTATTTTATACAATACAAATGATTCAAAGGAAACTGGGAAGAGAAGTCCTTACATTTCACTTCACCTTGTTTTTCAGGAGACCTTATAGAATGAGCCTGTAACAAAAGCACACAATGTCCCTTCTTGGGTACAACAGAAACAGCAGCATCAGCTGCACCTCTCCCTGAAATCCAAGAGGGCATAAGGAAACAGCAACCATCTCGGCCTGATAAAACCTTAGGGTATGTAAATAGCAGTTCCTTTTTGGGTTTGCTTGGTTTGGTTTATTTACTGGGATACCAGGTGTAGAAAATACCACATATATGAAGCAAACTCACTAAATTTCATTAATTTTCTACTAGCTTAAGAGATACTTTTGACAGAGCAGCGAGGTACTATTAAGAAAATTACATTATTTGAACTTGCCAAAACCTGAAGGCAACACTACATTGAAGCAAACACATTTTGTGGAGGTATAGTGGATGTGCATAAGCAACAGAGAAAAAACATTTGATCATGTGAACCGTTACAAAAAACCCATACATTGCTAGTACATACAGCACAAAGTACCCTTCATTAATTTGGAAGTGTGAAGGCTGAATTTTCATGTATATTTCTTGACACTTTCATTCAATCTTAGAAAGCCCAGCACTTGTTTAATATCACCAAGATGTTTCTAGACCTATCTTGTGGGAAGACAGGCACTGTTATGTTAGCTAAACAATACAGCAGTATCTTGACTTAGACATCACCTCTGCAAGAAAACAAAAAACTACAGGCTTCAGAAATGTAGACACTGCCATCTTCACAGCACTCTTTAGTGGCAATGGGAGGAGAAAAGTATATAGGAAATAGAAATGAAATAGAAAGATGAACTTGGAACTAACTGGCTGTACCTTTTAGAATGCATCCATAATCTAAAGATGAAAGATAGGTTAAAAAAATCTTACCTCAAACTAATATTTCTGACATCTTAAAACTAATGCTAGTGGTATTTGAATATCTCTTTTCAACACTGAAACTTACTTCTTAAAATCCCACTTCATGCAGGTCATGTAAATGCTGCATTTTACTATCCACCTGAATGACAGACTTCCACAAAAAAAGGTGTTACAGAAACAGTGGTGTGAATGAGATTACTGTAATTGCTTTTGACACATCAGAATAAAGCAGGACCATGCGTTTCTTCTCAGCAGCACCTATTTATTTACATGCTTTTCTGGTATAAGGCAGTATTATTTCTTCACCAGTATCCAAGGGCATACTAGGTCCTGTCCCCCTTCCATTCCCTACTCAAAGTTTCCTAGAAGTACGCAGGAGAAATAAGAGACTAGTTTCTACATTCCGGAGCCTCAGAGAAACATCTATCACAAGCAGTGAGATACAGGGGGAAATAAGATGGGGTCATGGAAAAAAGCAGCAAGGTAACATAAATAAATTAATGCAGCTAATTGCCAAGTACAAGCCTTGATGGTACTGTGCTCTTGTTTGTTTTTAGTTTCTCCATTACCTGGGTCACTGTTTCCTGTCATTTGGAGTGTTACATTTGGATGAAAAGGGCACTTAACTTCACATAGCCTTAAGTTCTTCCATAAAGCAAAATGCAATGTATGGAAGCAAACGGGAAATAATTTTTTTTAAAAAAAAAACAGGTTGGGGGGAGGAATTAGAGGAAAGTCTATTAAGTGAGAAATGTAATATAAGGTATATATAAAGGACTGTCAGCATGGCAAATAAGAGAAGGCAAAGTAAAATGCGTAGTACAATTGCAGGTAAGAACCATGGGAAGTTACTCAAAGATACTGAAGCCCAAGACATTTTCAACTAGGTGAAGTCATAAAGAGCAAGGAGTTGTCACGTTTTGAGAAAGCAGCAATGTGATCAGAGAGGCAGACTGAGGGGAATATAAACTATTATTATAGTATATTATATATATTACAAGCACTAGATATCCACTGCAAAACTAAGGCTGCTGGGGAAGATAAAGGTTGCCCATAGCACTTCAGTATAACAATATCACAGTCAACAAAAGAACTGTAATAATGTAGTCAGTTATTTTGAATGCACATCTTATTAGCAGGCAAATAATCCTGCTTGCATAATATTCAGCAACACACAACCAGTTTAGGCAAAAAATATCTATACCATTCATCCAAACACATACCATTATTACATATTCTGTGTGCAAATACTTGAATATTGTAAAAAATAAAATTTACAGCATATTAACTTTTCATAGAGCACAATGGTGGTCAAAGACAGAAACAGAACAGTGTTCTAGAGGACAAAACTTAGACAACAACCTCAAAATTATTATTTAAAATGGGACTTGGCTGCAGCTTCCTACAGCACATTCTCATCTCAATAAATCAATAGCCAAGCCAACTTAAGCAGCTATAAACTTTCTTCTTTGAATAAGCACAGCAAAAGATAAAACTGTACATGATGAACTTTTAACACATATGTCAGTGTTTATCAGCCAAACAGGAAAGGTTATTGTTAAAAAGAACCAATTTAGATTAATTGTATTGCAAAGTGAGACCTCCATGTCAAGCTACCATCAAATGCAGGAAAAAAACAAGGTGATTGCTCAGACAATGTGAACAAAGTTGTTAATAACTTTTAACTGGAAAAGTTTATTATGGCAATATTCACAGCCCCTGAACAACTCTTCCTCTTTTACAAATACACAGCAGCCATCCAGAAGCTAACACTATGGAACTAGAAGAACAGCTCATCAAAAATAAACAACGAACAGCTTGAGTATAGTAAATTTTATCCAGAAGGCACATTCATATTTTCTCCATTCTTGTAGGGCCCTTTTACATATCCCAGCAACTCACAATTTTAAAGAGCTATATCAAGACATCCAGTAAGGTCTGTGGAAAGGAACAAGACAGCATCAAAGGGAAAATACTTTTTCACTTTTTTTTTAATGGTAGTTTTTAATGATAGTACTAACCTATTAGTTTTATTGAGCAAAAGAATTTGTGGCCAAACTGATCCTGAGTTCCAGCTGGCCTAATGCCTGACAAACGAGTCAACCAGTGCAGTATTTCTGCAGTTTTCTGTGAACTGGTCTTAACAATGATTTTCTGTTCAGAAAACTGATTATCTCTAACCTAACACCACCCTACCTAGTATTGCTTTTTCTCTTCTTTAATTCACTTGAACTGCCACTGCTCCTGCTTGTATTTGAACATTTATTCCATGCTGTTCAAAACAGAACACGGAAATCGAAACATAAACATCAGAAGACAGTAAGCAAGAAGATCACACCTGTTCAGGAAAGCATTTCCAAAGCGGCCGAGTTTCCGGAATGGCTTCTTAGGATCAACAACTAGGGCATTTCCAGGAACATTTCCTTCTGTCTCTCCATACATCACAGCAATAAAAGAATCTGTGGTAGGCTCTGGACCAATCCGCATGCCTGGAAAGTCTTGTTCGAGCAGGTATCTAGAGATGGAGAATACATAAATGTATTTATACAGACTAATTACACTTACACAGAAGTATTAATACAGAATGAATAACTGGGAACCATGGCAAAAACAAATACCTATAATTTGCTTGAAAATTCCCTAGGATATAAACATCCTATAAGATTACATTTTCCTGCATTTAATTAATTCTGTTAACTGGGGAGGGGAGAGGAAGAGAGCTGAACTAGTTTTGCACTACAGCTAGATAAAAGGATAAAGCACTCTCACTTTGAGCAGTCCACTGACACTGACAGTAGTCTGCACAAAGCACATACTCAGTGGAGCAAGTCCTGACTTTCCAGACAGTAAGGTCTGAAATGAAATAAGTGTGTATGTAAAGGTCAAAACTTAATGGAACCAGAGCATATATTTACAGAAAAAAAGCCTGTCTGCATCCCATTATGGATGTCAAGTGAGAAGTAAGAGAAGCACCAAGCCAATCAAGCAAGCCTCCCTCTAGCCCACAGTCTATGACAACTGCCACCATTCAAAAACAGATGCAAACAATCCTGCCTAACTTTAAAGCATGAGCGCTATTATCACAACAGCACCATCTTGGTGCTCAAGACTAGGGCCAAAATATTTTTAAGTATGCTGTAATGTTACATTATGGGAGCATTAAACCTATCCTGCCAAATCATCTTGTACTTATCAGTTCCATGACTTCCATGTCACTCTACAGTTAATAAAGCCCACAATTTTAATCAACTACAATTTGTTTACATAATCAAATCTGGATTTAAATGAGAATTCTTCTTCAGGCACAGGTGATGATCCTACATCCAATGACAGCATTAATTAGTTTTCAGTGGATCTATACTAACATTGCTCTTTCAATAAAGGTTTGTCCTGGCCTTTAATCCAACAGTGTTATGCCTGTTCTGCTATAATTCCCCAAACCAATGCTGATTCAAGAGGACTTGCAGATTGCTTTTGCCACACACAAAAAAACATTTTACAAAGTATCTGTACTTGCTGAATGAACTCTTTAAATAAAATACCCAGACATTCACAAACTTTATAGATCAGTGCACAAAAGCTGAATTTGAGGCATTAAATATCTACTGGACATTTTAAAGATTGTTTTCCACTAGCCTTAGCAAACTGGTTCAAATTAGCTCAACCTATGATCTGGGAGCAGAGAACAGATATTTACATGAGATTTCCTGCAGCTTTCTGCTTCCGAATAAATTTTTAAAAAATGTCAATGCTAAAACTCATGGGAAAGAAGAAACATAAGAACAATCATGCCAGAACATGCGAAAGTCAATTTCTTCTACCTCTAGAACAAGCTGTACCTAATGCATATTAACATGGAAATAAAACTGACTCCTCTATGAAAGGAAAAAACCCCAACACTCAAACCTCTCTGCACATGCAGGACTGTAAAACACAGCAGATCGCTCATCTTATGAAGTAGATCATGTAACAAAATAAAGACAAAACTCCTTGCTAACTCAGCAGTTGAACCCTTTATGCAGAGAAAGTCAGGACTTTCAAGTGCTGTAGCAAACAGTGCAACACTTGAAACAGAAAAGCATGTTCCTGCCTCCTCACAGAACATCACTGCAGACTAGAGCTCTCTAAAACAGGACACCAAAGCTAACTCACAAGAGGCATTGCAATTTTTCAGACTGCAGTTATCCACAGCTTTGATTTTGAATAATCAATTATACTTTTATGTTCTAAAATCAGATTTTTAGCTTGTCATGATAAAATGTTCCACTTCAAAGTCTCTTAATTCCGCTTTTCCTCACTGTCCTTCTTTTAAAAGAGGAAGGATCGCTATGAGACTTGTAAGTCAGATTTCTGCTGACAGAGGCAGCAACTCATGAGGTGACAGCACACAGAACAAGAAGCTCCCAGAGCAGCAGTAAAGCAAACCAAATGCACAAAAAAGTCCCAGACCCTTTGTCAAAGAAAAATACCCGGTGGGATCTAAATGCAGGAGAATACACCTCCAGGGTAATAGGATAATTGCTATCCATCCTAAGTTTATGAACCTGCTAGGCACGGTTATAGACATTCAGTGGTGGCAGTCTTTTAGGTGTCTAAAAAAGGAATTTCATGGGCTGCTCATGAAGTTGCTGCACATGTAACACTTGCAAAATTTAAAGAGTTCTCAGTATGGTTTTCCAACATCTCTATTTGCAGCTCAGAACTCAACTGTGTAAATTCAGATTAGCTTCTTATTAAAATGACTAGACAAGAATAAAGTGCTACTGAACTGCAATGATACTTCCAAGTTAATGTCACAAATGCAGCTTTGAAAAACAGACTTTTATAGCGATAACAATCCAGACAGGAAAGCAAGATCTCCTTCCAAATACCAAGCCCCACCCAACAGTCACAATGCTGAGCCTGGTACAACTATTCAATGTACACAGGAACAGACACAGGAATCACTTTGCAAGGCAGGTTTTCCACTAAGGCTGGCTTACAATTGCACATCAAGAATTAGTACAGGCCAAAAAAAAACTCGCTCTTGAGTACTGGCTGTATGAGTGTGATGGTTTTGGCTGGGAAAATAACTAGTATGTGGCTGTGTTTTGGATTTGTGCTGGAAGGTGTTGATAAAACAGTGCTGTTCTCATTACTGCTGAGTAGCACTTAGAGAATCAAGGCCTTTTCTGCTCCTCATCCCACCCCACCAGCAAGTGGCTGGGGGTGCACAAGGAGTTGGGAGGGGACACAGATGGGACAGCTGACTTCAACTGCCCCAAGGGATATTTCACATATATGGCATTATGCTAAACATATAAAGCTGGGGAAAAAGGAAGTAGGAGACACTCGGTGTGACAGTGTTTTCTCTTCCCAAGTCATTGTTATGTGTGATGGAGCCCTGCTTTCCTGGGAATAGCTGAACACCTGCCTGCCCACAGAAAGTGGTGAATGAATTCTTTGTTTTGTCTTGCTATTGCGTGCTGCTTTTAGTGCTCCTATTATACCATCTTTATCTCAATCCACGAGTTTTCTCATTTCTGCCCTTCTGATTCCCTTCCATATTCCACTGGGGGAGCGTGAGTGGCTGTGTGGTGCTCGGTTGCAAGCTAGGGCTAAGCCACAGCAAGCTTCATCACACTTCTCAGCATGAAAAATATCAATTTCACTTAGCCACACAAAATGTATGAGCAGTCTTTTGTAAACTGAAATGCTGCCAATGTTTCTGTACCATATGCTACATGAACACAGGAAAACACCTAGAATTTCAGCATCTGCAATTGCATGTTCTTAGAAATTTTCAGCAGAGAGGGAGTTCAAAAAGGTTCACAGGAAGAATACTTAAAAATAGCCAACATCCCAAAGACAGTCTAGATCAAACAACAGACATCCTGTTGATTCTTCTCCCTTTGTCTTTACCTGGGCTATAACCTTTCTGCTTTGACAATACACATTCACCCATGTTCCTCTGCAAGACGTATAGCCAGACCAAGGGAAGCTAGTTTACAAAGTTGCAGAGATAGAAAAGATCACTCACAGATGCAGATGCTGATAATCATCTGAAGTCTAAATGCTTTAGCTAGGCCATATTAATGCACAAATGCAGGTGAGCTGGACAGAGGAGCACTAAGCAGGGACACCCAGTGATGCAGTGGGAGACAAACTCAAGGTTCCATCATTAGGCTGCTCACCTCCATGCTACATAATGCACCAAATAGTTCCCCTTTTCTTAAACACAGCAAAACTAGCGGATGTTTGCTTTAGTGTAACTATTCTGCTCCAAATAATTCAAAGTTTTCATGCAGAGCTCCTAACAAAAAAGTTACAGCATTCACTGAAAGAAATTAAGAGGGACCATCTCCCCATCCCATCCTTGAAGAAATAGATGCAGCTGTAGAAGTGACTGCATGCTATTTGCAGACTTCAGATAATATGCATAAAAAGGTGCTTTCAGAAAAACCAGCTCTGGCTGAGTTAAACAGAAGGAAGCTTACCATTTTTAACATCTTAGTGATACCTGTAAAAAAAGTAAAACCACACCCTGGCAATCTGAGGAATTTACATCTGGTTTGCCTCATCTTGACAAGTTCTTTAAAAAAATACACTTTTGAAATAGAAAAATTAACTATTTAAACATTATTAGACTAATGGCTTAATTAATTGTTAGAAAAAAAAGGTCAGGAACTACTAACTTGAACTGACCAGCTCCTTATTTCTTTTTCATAAAAGTAAAACCACACCCTGGCAATCTGAGGAATTTACATCTGGTTTGCCTCATCTTGACAAGTTCTTTAAAAAAATACACTTTTGAAATAGAAAAATTAACTATTTAAACATTATTAGACTAATGGCTTAATTAATTGTTAGAAAAAAAAGGTCAGGAACTACTAACTTGAACTGACCAGCTCCTTATTTCTTTTTCATAAAATTCACCT
>NW_008672149.1:0-2818 GCF_000695815.1 Acanthisitta chloris | reverse complement strand
TCCCTACCTTTTTTTTTTTTCTAAAGCAAGCAGGAAAAATTGAAACAATTACAGAAGCTGCAAGGTCAATCAACTCACAGGTAAGATAACCAGTTGGTTCTCAGCATCTTCCCACTCCATTAAAAACAATCAGACAAATATTAACACTTGGGCCTGGACATATTTGTTTGAATTGTCAGCATTGTTACATACTTGAATAAAACACTATCAACACATTACACCTTAGACAGCAAAACTGGCTGCTTTCACTGCATTGTTCCAAGTGCCAAGTGGATAAATAGCATCAAGTGAAAAAACATAAGTGCTGTTAGAAATCTGGAAGTGTTTGTTTGCATATCTTAACCCCCAGGGACATTCAGTCATTGCTAGATCAGTACTTTCCATAAAGACTTAGTGGAAGGAACTGGGTGGATATGGATGTGTCAGAGGTATAAAAATGTGAAGTTCTCACGATAACATCTAACTCCAAGTAAATCCCATATGAATATCCGACAGCTAAACAGAATTATGTTTCCACATAAACCTAATAGTAAACACTTTTAAGTAGATCTAGAATATCCTCCTATGAAATAGAGAAATGTAAATAAAAAGCCATTTTACTTAAGAGTTAAAATAATGTTTGCTTAACTAATAAACCTAGAATTATAACAAATCTTGAAAGTGTATGACATTTTTTCCATGGGAAATTCAGCCTACCAGAGGGGAAATGTATTTCTCACTGACCTGAACGCTGTATTTACCCATGTCTTCTTCCAAGTCCTGCATTCAGCATACAAGCACATCTCTTTTTTGCCTTTTTCCTCCTCTAAATTGGATTTTGAGTAACAGTCACTGTGACACTATTGTCTAAGCTGCTGCCCATTTTGAATGGAGCATTTTCTCATGCGAATTCAGCCAATTATTATCTACTCTATAGAGAACACTGAGGTAATGAATGCTGATCATGGTGAGGTCCTTTAGAAGCAGCAACAGCTGTTCTATTACTGATTCTGGCTCAATAGTCAATACCTAGTAAGGGATTAAACCATTCTGCAACCTACCTAAAACGGGGACAGGAGAAAGGGGCAAGAGGGTGAAGAGAAGGGCACATTGCAGTAGACCTATACTGAGTCAGGTGTTTTAATAAGACATGTGAGAAAACATCTTTGAAAACTTTGTCAAAACTGTCTGGGTATCTTTACTCAGCACTGACCAATGCTAAAAAAAGGCTGGCAATAGCTGTAATAAATTATAGGTCTCTTCCTTTCAGACTGTACATTAATATCAGTCAACCTTATTGCTCAGTATTTTATGGTTACTGTGATGACAAGTTACTCACAAAGCAACAGTACCAAAAATACCTCTAAAGGCACTGCAAGGAATATCAGCGCTTGCACCCCAGACAAATATGGGCTGCTATAAAGGACAGAAAAGTTCAATGTCCATAAACCGAGAATGTGTGTTGTCATCCAAGGCAGACTCCTACAGGAGGGAGAAAAAAGTTTCTTATAATTTGTAAATGACAGAGCAACTCTGCTGACAGCCAGAACAGGTTCTGGTATGTACATATTTGGGATCATTCTGTCTCCCTTTGTATTACCCGTGCTCTGCCCATCCTCTGTCCATAAGCCAGGTAACAATGCTTACCTGGAAATATATACAGACTAACAAAGCAACTGGAATATTAAAGAAGACAATGAATGAATGCAGCTAGAGGAATGTTAGGAAAATCCAAATCACCCTCTGCACAAACGCACACTTTCTTGTAACGACCTGTTAGGATCCTGAAACTAAGTTTCTTTTCTTTTAATTACAGCCCTATTTCTATTTTAAAATACTCCTCTGAGCAACACCACTTTATGTGTTTGAAGGAATTCAGTAATAATCAGTAAAGAGCCAAGGTCCACTTCAAGCTTCCAATTAGCTAGTGATAAAACCAGAAGAGACACATGATTAGCTCTGTAAACATCTGAAAAGCTCTCAGGTGATTGGGAGTAAATACTGTTCTTCAGTGGAGAGAGGAGGTAGGTCTTTCATACTGCAAAAAGAAAACAATATTAAGGCAAGGCTGCCTCCAATCTTTAGAACTGAAAGATAAACACTTGTAAAATTTACAGGACTGTAATGAACTTGAGATATAAGTAGGTCAAAATTTGATCCAAGTGACCACTCAGAGTCTTTTGCAGAGTTGAGCATAACCTCAGACTGATTTGCAGGTGGCCTATGAGAGGCAAATGCTCTCAAATATATGCAAAATATTCACAAGTTCATAATAGTGTGCTTACCCGAGACATGCTTCAGGTTCCTAAAAATGAGTCACTAAGAAAGGCAGATATAAGGAAGACAGGAAAGACGGAAAATACTACATTAGGAACAACACTGTTAGGTTGCCTTAGTAGTGATATTGCTTCTTCAATATCATTGATCAAAATAAGCGGGGGGGAGGGACAACGACTTTCCAGATACCACATGTTTTTTGCCAGGAATTGTTGTTGCGTTTTCCTTTATTTCACACGCAATCTACGCATTAAAGTACTTTCGGGAAAGAACGGTAAGGACATAAGGTTAAACGGTACATGACGGTCAGCGAAGCCACACCGTTTTAACACGAACTACCCGGTTTTCCTTTGAAGTAATTTAGCGATTAAAAGAACTAAGAGGAAGTAGACGACGAGGTTGCACTTTCTCAGCAGAACGTAAAAACAGAGAAAATACTCTAAAAGAGGAAGCCACTGGCGAGCTACAGAGCATGTAACAGGGAGCGGCACCATCCCGGACACGGCACGGAGGGTCTCGGGCAAGCAGCGCTCCCGCAGAGGGACAGCAGCTCGGCGCTGCC
>NW_008672148.1:30670-34115 GCF_000695815.1 Acanthisitta chloris | reverse complement strand
CTCCCGCGCTGACGTCCAGCCCGTTCGGGATGCTGCAGCCGAGCGCCGGGACCAGCCGCCCCGCTCTGCCCGCTGCCTCCCGGCCTCGGCGGCTACTGCTCAGCAGCCCCAGCCCCTGGCACAGCTCAAAGGCTTCATTTCCCCAGAAACGCCAAAGGGTCTTTCGGCTTCGTATCTAAATTGGTTCGTGCAAGTTGCACGCTGTGGGAGAAGGAAGGATAAAAAGTCATCGGTCACCCCCCCAATGGCCTGATAAAATATCAGGCTGGGAAGACAGATCGTGTCGAGGCTTGGCGAATCCCAGCTCAGCTCCGTCATTCCCTTACACTCCTAAGCATAGGGAGCACTAAGAGACTCAGCCACACAGGTCCCTGGCCCAGCTCCTGTGCCAGCAGGACAGGTGTAGGGATGAGAATCCTGCTGTCTACCGTGCTTGGATTTCCTCATTACATCTGGTGTTATCAGGGTTTCTTTCCTTTTATTCCCCTCCCCTTAAACAAGCTACCTCTTTCCCCTGCTCTCAGATAAGCACATTATGGTCTGTGGCCTTTCCAGCTCGTGAAATGGACCAGTTTCCAAAACCCAAGAGGGGGAATAAAGAACCCTCCAGTTTGGTGTTGGTCAGAGCCTGGAGGCACAGCTCTGTGGGTTCTGCTCCAATGCAGAACAGAAGTGTCTGCTGGGCACAGGGAGCAGCTGATGATTCCAGAGAAAGAGCCATGGCACATAGCCTTGCAGCTTTTTGTTCCCTGGGAGTTCCTTGAAAATGTCCTCTTCTTATTACAGAATTGTCCTTGATCTGGAAGGAGTAACTTCGGGCATTTTGAATCCCATTGTCTCCTTTTAGCCAGAAAATAGACAATTCAAGAGCTATTGTTCAAGGTGGAGATGTGCCAAGATTGGAGAGAGAGATAAGAAAATGCATGTTTGCAGCTGTTGTTTGGACTCCAGGCACATCCTGGACACAGTGTGAGTCTCAGAGTAAATAAAAGGCCTTTCCCACACTGGGCTTAGAAGCAGTGTTGCTGTCCAACCAGGATGCACAGGCAGAGCTGTTGAGCTCTTCACCATCATTCGGGACCTGAACTCAGATCCTGGTCTGGTCATGTTCTCAAGGTGTCTTTTAGTCAATGGATCTGCAGGCTGAAGCTGTGTTACTTCTCTGGAGAGTCAAACACTATGGAGGTATTTCCAGTCTTCTCATTGTCCATGGAGACTGGTGTGACCTGACCCCATGAGCCTGATGGCCACATAGGCAACCCTGAACTGATTGATCCATTCACATTCAGAACCAGAAAGGCAAAAATAGGCAGTATAAGCTATGGAGTTCCCATACAGATGGATAAGGGATCATACTCCAAAGCCCCTCAGAGTAATCAGCACATTGGAAATGCCTTCCAGCACAGACAGGGCCAAGGAAATAAAAATTCGATATTTTTTAAGTGACAGGAAAAGAATTAAACAAACCAAAACAACTTTCAGCCGGAAAGTGTCAGAAAGCTGCTTCTAGTGTATTATTTTCATGTCTGAAAAATTAAACCTACTTACATCAAACTCAATAATGTAGCTGTGTTCTGGGGCCTAGCAGGGGAAGAATTTGAAGAAGAAACTTCATTTTTGAGGGATTCTAATCTAAGACAAATGCCTTATTTCTGACACCTGATAAGTGTGAAGAGGCCCAGAAGTTAAATCCAACAAAAGCCATAGGAAATTTCATTACCTTGGTAGGAATGCATCAGCTCTCAGGAATTTGGTGTAGATAACACCTATGTGTCAGATACTTAGCACAGTTTTGACAGTGAAAAATCCAGGGTTTCTTGCCTTACTGATGCAAACAATCTTACTGCCTTGGGGAATGGGATTAAAAAGTCTACAAAGAACAGCACAGAAGGTGAGAGTCTTCAGGAATCATGACATGTTCAGGCTGATACATGATACTAGTCCTGAGAGGACAGGGGTAAGCAGAGCCGTGAGGCGAAAGAAACCTCTAACAAACAGGCTGAGCTGTAGAAATGTGTGATACATAATGTGTATTTCATTAGTTTGAATTTGAAAACATTAAAGTATTTAGTTCATCTGAGCAACTACTGCTTAACTACCCATGCTATCATCAGCTAACCATGGAAAAACCACAGGTTAGAGTAAGGCCAGCTGGGAACTTTAAATAAGATGAACCAGGATTGGATTAATTTAGAGGATAACATAGTACTAGGTCAATGAGTGCTACACATGGCAAATACACCAGATTGCAGTGATAGGGTGATGGGATGGCAGAAAGTTGGTACTGTTCTGGTAATAAGGACTCTAGGGGAAATGGAGGATCTAACAGTGTGCCACGAGTTGCTGCCTATCTCAAAAGTTAGGTCTTTAAAATAAGTTTCCATTCTCACATTCACCAGCTGATCTCTTTTCAAATTGCAAGCTAATTTACTAATACTTTTCCAGGGAAACTAAGCCAGCAAACACTGATTGAGTTTCTCCTGATTAGCACCAACCTCCAAAGCAGACAAAACCCTAGAGGGAGAAGATTATTTTGTCTAAAAGGTAAACAACTGAAGTAGGATGATCTCAGCACCAGCAACTGGGAATTTCTAATTCTGTTATCCCTCAACATATGTTGTTTTTGGGAAGTCACAAAGACTGGCTGATGAAATTGCATGTGTGCATCTGCTGGACTGAAATTAGGAGTTACATGGGCACATTGGGAAGTTGCAGAAAGATCAGCCAGTTATACACCACAATATGTACACGATCCACAAACACTTGTACAAGTGTGGCAAGGATATATTGTGCATTTTGATGTAAGCCAAAGCATACCCACAGCTCTGAAAAATCAGTTCAAAAAAGTAAAGGATTGAATTTCCCTACCCATGTGTATTTCAGTACTGATCCAAAGAGCTCTCAGTGTTCTGAATATTTGTTTTTAAATCTTTTACAAAACATGAAGCAAGCTAGAGCCAGATCTACCAGAAAGCCCCAGCTCCTACTGCAGTGCTAATAGGAAGCCTAACAGGCTGTTAGGTAGTGATGCAATTCTTCCTGAAGTCTCAGTCTGCTTCCACCTAGCAGCTGTTCCAGTTGCTAAGAGTCTAACATCCATAATGTGAATCATAAGGAGAAAGTTGCAGGGACTGTAAATAACAAACAGCCAACTTCCTGCAATTGCAGCATCCATTTATCAAGTCATGCAAAAATTTACTGAATAAATAGCCAAGAAGGCTGTTGGCCAAGAAGGACCTGAACAAAGCAGCAATTCCAAAGTCAGGAGAAGCAAATAAACTGGGAAGGGACTGTCTTTTTTCTTGCAGTGGTTACATCTAAATTTCCTTCTAAACAATGTAACACACGAGAATGTGCTGTGTCAGCCAGTGAACTGTATACATGCACCACCTACACCACCAAATCTGTGCTCTCATCTGCCTGTACAGCAGTGTTTTGTAAACAC
>NW_008672148.1:29444-30654 GCF_000695815.1 Acanthisitta chloris | reverse complement strand
TTCCTGCAGAGATTGTTTCATCTGATGCTGAACTACAACAAACTTGGACCCTACTCAGTCACAGTAGAGTGCAGTTCTGGGGAGGAAACAGTGATGGATGTCTCCTCCAACTGACAATGCACAATGGTTTAGAAAGATAAAAGAAAACTACTGCAAGTAGGACAATAAAATTCTTAAGTTTACAAAAGGAGTTTTGGAGACCAGCTCTTCAATAGCCACATAGCTTCATGACCTTAGCTTTGTATTTCATCTTAAAAAAATCCTACAGTGAGGTCTCTAGAACAGTGCTCCCACCCAGGATAGTGGGATATCATCTCACCAGTGATTACTGGAGATTAAAAAGCCTCCAACATCATCCCTTCTTCATGTGGGTATTCTGGTCAGGCTAGCAAGTTTGTTAATCTCCTCTATCACCACCACCTGTGGTGATACATGCGCATGGTGACAGAAGACACTCCAGTACAGTTCAGCTTTCTGCCACCTTATCCCCATTGTAGCTACTTCTACCTCTCACCCAATTACTGCACACAGCATATGAGCCAATATGGTCACAGTATGAAATGTGGGCCACAAAGGAGTTCTGACAGCACTTCCCTGGTGTCTCAGTTTTACTGAGACAGACTAGATGAACATCATATCCCTTGTCACTACTGAATGAGTTGATTGCAGTGATTTAATTTTTTTTTTTTACGTTTTTGTTAAGTCCTGTTAAAGGTGAATGGGAAACACTCAAGATCATAGGCCAAGCAGAGTTGCACACATATATATGAGAGAAGATTTTAGACAGGCACGTAACATTCGCACAGCTGAGGAATGTGGTACCCCAGAGGGAAAACGCTCAGGGCCATTTTCCAATCAGGAATCGTAAAAGGTAGCCTTGAACTCTGGGGCCACCTGTGTTTCAGGCTTGTGCGAGCCATTTGTTTGGCAGTCTATGGGCCTAGCAATGCTTATTTGCTGTCCAGTAAAATCCTTCATAACAGACCATTAATACATTCAACCCCTGGTTTGTTTGGTTTTTTTTTTTTCAGTCTTTCCACATTCTGGCTGATGAAATCAATAACATACCATTTCCACACATAGTGAGCAGTAGCTGAGTTGTTCTGATTTGATGTACACAGGCCTAAGGGGCTTCTCTTTGGAGCACTTGTCGCAGGGACCAAATACAATTGCTAAAAAGGTCTGGTCACACATCTTTGCAGTCCACGAG
>NW_008672148.1:12153-29431 GCF_000695815.1 Acanthisitta chloris | reverse complement strand
GAGTGCATTCCAGTCCAGCACAAAGCTTCCCACTACTGCTGTGCTAGCTAATGCATCCTAGGCTGTATATAGACATCTGTAGGCTGGATAATCTCTCTCTGACTAATCTCTCGAGCTTGATGGAACTATCACTACATACAAGACAGTCACATGCTCTGCAGATTCTATTTTTATGAATAAAAATATAAAGCAAATATATTGTGTTATAATGTGCACTGATTACACACCATTAAAATGTGCTGTGCACATGGATTCACTACATGCACGAAACTACTTTTAGTTTTTACTGAACTACAGACTACAACCAGAAATGCATAACAACAGCTGGACTTGTGAGAAACCTGCACTGATCAGTATTTACTGTTTTTCCACTGCATTATTAGTCAATATTATGCATTGTTTTTAAAGCTGAAAAGATGACCTAGGATTCAGACAGCAGTAGCTACAAAATATTATCAGCAATATACTTGAGCAGAACTGGATGCTTGAAGCACACTGACAGCTGGGTCATTATGAACCCACTGTTTTCAACCCAGGCATCTCTAGGATCAAAGCACTATCATCAACAGATTGTTAAAAACTACTTGAAAGTCAGAGAAACAAACAAGAATAACACTGTAGTGTCATTTTTCTCTATGCATTTTTCATATGGAAAATGTGACCTTTCACCACTTCTAAAAATGAAAGCTTTTAAGGTTATTTAGATATGTAGATAAATGATGAATTTATGGTAAACAACCAGAAGAAGCTATTGCAAGAGAGAATTAAATGGAATAAATCCAATGCAATGAGCTACACAGATGTTAGAATTTGTTTTCTGGACATTACACAAAAAACAAAGCAAACTGTTCATTGTGTACCTGCCTCCATTCTGCTGTTTATTCTTAAGTTTTTCAGTGGACTACTTGAAAAATGAGATTATAAATCCTGAAATCCTGCCCACACTAAAGTCAATAAAAGCTTTACAGTTGTCTCCAGGAGATGCATAACTTCATCCCAAAACATATGAGAAGCAATCTGTCCTGAAAGCAACTACAGCACATTAATCTAAGATTTGCATGGAGATTTCAGTCAGCTACATGCAGCCAAGGAGGTTTATATTCCATTTGATGAAAAGCTGCAAATATGTCCTGAAGTTTTTACTGCACTCATTTGCAAACGTGAGCCTGAGCCCACAAGCTGTCAGCTTCGCAGGGAGCTTCTCTGTGCAGGTATTGCTCATTGCTTGGAAGGGACTACAGCACCTGGGCTCAGTTCTGCTAGATTCCCAGAACTGGACATTCACAACTGAATAACCTGTTATTCCAAGGTTCTTAGAACTAGTGGTTCCCACACAACTCAGATGATATAACCACAGATTCAGATACTTGGTGTAAACCCATCTTATTTGAAGAAAATACCATCACTAGCTCTACAGACTTTTGACAATGATCTATTAGGCATGGAATAAATACTCTGAGCAGAGTTAATCTTTATAAAGTATGAAAATTTGCTGGAGTAACATACAGGGTGAATCATACCTGCTATCAGTATTTTACCTCAGATGAGATTATGACACATTACAAAATTTTGCTACAAGAGAAGCCATCAAAACTTCTGAATAATTAAAAATCCGTATTATACCTGACATTGTCATAATGATGGATTTGTACACTATTTTATTAAGATATTTAAACTAAAAGGTCTAAAACCATTACAACTTCTTGCTCTGAGCCCTGAAATTTTAACCTTACTAGGTTTTTAATGTTACAGTAGAAACGGTGAAACATTAAGAAATATGCTACGTACTGAGAAATTCTGTACAATGATTTATGTTGATAAATATCAAAAACTACCCACCTTTTCAACAGCAAGAAGCTGGAGATTCTCAAGATGATTAAATAAGCCCTGTGCACCTGCTAATGCAGAAAGGCAACCTTCCTTTTAAGTCTTCTTAAAGGGTATTTAAAGCTCAGCCTCTCTGGTTGCATCACCTCAGATTGGTTATGTACTGATGCTTACTGATGGTAAAGGCTTTATTTTAACTGCCCTCTTTCAGAATATAGAATAAAGAACAGAAACTCTTAGGCAAACTAGATCTCACCTGTCTGTTCCATACAGCAGCAATTTCTGCTTGGTTTCCCAATGCTGAAGTTGAAGCATACTGGGGAGGTGGCTGACAACGATTTTTTCAAATATCAACCTGACATTCTGACAAATAGCACTGTCAGTGTTAAGTTTATCTCATATTCTTAACAAATTTTAAGTCAAAAAAATAGATTAGTGTCCATGATGGTACTTCCTTGGTTATGATTTCACTATTCCTGTGTTTTAAGACAATAAATTTCAAATCAAGAGGATTAAAAATTGCTGATTTTCTTGCACTCTTTGAAAAAAATTTGGGGAAATTTATGAAAACACATCTGAAAAATTGAAAAAGTCCTGAAAGGCACATCTACTATTAAGACTCTACCAAAGCCACTGAAATCATGCCATGAGATGTTTGCATTTGATAGGCAAGAGGATATGAGAAAAAATGAGGGAAAAAAATAGATCTTAGCCCAGCAGAGACTTGGGTAGAAGTAAAACCTGTCCTAATCTTTTTTATTAGAATATTATGGGAACACAGGACTGGAAGAGACCACCTATGCTGCTAAATTCTATTCCCAGAAACCATAGGAGTCACATGTCTAAACACATGCAAAGATGCCAAGAGCATCTTACACATCTCTCCGTAAGCCAGTTCAGTGCTTTCCCACTGCAGTAAGGATCACCATTCAACATTTTCCCATTTGAAAGAAACAGTTTTCTCCTTTACTAGCATTCCAGGAAAGTTAACCTCAGTAATGCCTCTTTCATATATCTGTCTTTACTAAAACTGCTCCTTGTATTTAGAATTGCAGAGAACAGAAAGAATTTTGTACCCACACACTGGCTGAAGGTGTTAATGTCAGCAAAAGCAAGGTGAGTTCTGAGAGCATACACTAGACCTGATCATTTTGAACTGTCCTTTAAAAATATATCTTGTTGTTTGCATACACACTGTTAAGAGCATACTCCACACAAACCTCTCAGAGTAGCTGAGCATCAAGTTATCTGAACAAATTTCCTTGACCAACAATTTTTTGTCACAAAGACATATATGCCTTGATGCTTCTCTGTGATATGAATGTAAGACCATCCCAGGCCCAGTAGCTGCAAAAAAAAAGGTTCTACACAAATCACAGCAACAAAACATGCTTGCATTAAAATATTTCCAGAAATTCATGAGGAGCCCAGGACAGTGCACCATGCTGACAGGAAGATACAGTGTTACAGCAAAGCAACTGGACCATTAAGTAAATGTTTATGGTGCAAGACAAGGCTGACAGTACTCACTAATGTTCCCATAGTTCTGAGTAACTTCTTTCAAATGATTCCATACTGAAAACATAACTATTGCATCACACAAAGCACTACAAATTGATTTAAAAGCTACTTTATTTAACAGTTTAAAATATTAGTTTACCTATATGTCTGTGATATTTTGTACAGCTTTTACTGTTACTGAACAAAACACAAAAATTTTCCTTCATATATTTTGAATATATATCTGTGGATACCATGATGAATATTACACTGTACATAGTAAACACCAAGAACTCTATATAGCAAGAATGATTCCTTCTTTATATGTACAGATTGTCCTGTGGAATTAAACAAACAGTACAAACACTGTATAATAATAATAATAATAATAAAAATCAAATCAATTGTTCCTTCTTGAAATATTTAAATTAACTCAATTCATTACAATCCTTTAAATATTTCAAAGCTCTAATACTTGATTTAATAACTATGTCTAATAGAATAGTTAGAAAACAAGCATTATTTATGGAGGAATTTCTCAGGTTAATCATCACTGTGGTGAGGTGGATGCTGTTTCCCCAGCAGTTCTTACAGGGTCTAGAAGTAAATAAAGTTATTGGTTTACTTCCTGACTGCAGGGAGAAGGCTGAACAAAGCAAAAGGGAGACCATTTTTGCTTTCAAGGATCTTGCAGATGAAATTCAATAAATAAAGATGAAATGTAAGGTATTAAGCTATCAGTAATACCAGACCACAGTAGCTGCATCTGCTCCTATTCAGCCCCTGCACCGGAGGAGGAAAACCAGCAAAATAAGAAAGGGAAAAAGGTGATGTGCACATGTGTGCATACTCAGTGTATATTCTGAAATACACTTCATCAAACCAGGAGGTGACTCCTGCCTTTTAGAGAACCAAACTTGTAATTCAATCCTGGATTGCAACAAGAATTTTATATCTGACTTTTCCATTACAATAACTGGTATTAAATCCAAACTTATCACTGCAGAGAACAAAACTGAAACCTGTCTTCAAGCAGAGCACCTGAGTCCTTGCTCTGGCTAAAGAGTGTGTAGAGGGCCTGAGCTGCAATGCAAGTGTTCAGAGAGCCAAGCCAGCGTGCCTGCAAAAAGACAATGTGGTTTCGTAACAGCAATTCTCTTAGACTGATCTCAGTTCCCCAGTTTCAATGTAGCTATTCATACTGACCTGTTTGAAACAATAGTGGAAAGACCTTCCCTTCCCTCTTACTGAGGGAACTGTATAAAAGACTACATTTATGAAAGGAATAAGAGTACGGACAGGTATATCCAGTATATCAAGGCAAAGAATAGAATTACCTTGGGAAGAAAAACAATCTTGTTACAGGAAGCAGAGGCAAGGAAAATTGTAAAGCAGTAACATCTATCACATGCCAGTCTTCCTCTCTGACTGGTGCTGACAAGGCAGCAATGCAAACTTGTCAGATAAATGCTTTCTTGTCAGGTTTGGACTAAAAAACTGTATAGTAAGCTCTGTGTCCAGCTAATGATGTAAAGTCACCATTGTAGGACTGAAATGAAGAAAAAAGAGTAAGAAAACAGAGCGGGAAATAGAAAGCCAAAATTATTCCTACTGTCTAAGTCTTTGACTGAAGAACAAGTTTTTAACAGTTTAGTTCACTGCAAGCTGCCATGCTATCCACCAGCTGGCGAAACAAACCGTGAAAGTCTGTCTTTATATAGTCTCTGAGGAAATACCAATTCATTGCTTTTATTAAATCCTTGTGAGAAAGCCAAGTTTGAAGCTGCTGGGGACTTGTATCATTTCCAAGGCATGTGGAGAGGGGATGAAAGGAAACGTCACTTGAAAGAGATATTTAGTATCCAGCATCAGCTGTGGGACATCCTCACGATTGCTTAGCATAGCCTGAAATCATAACAGAAAGGGTAAGAAAATATTGCGTTACGAATCAAAGCAAAACCAGCACATTGCTTTCTTCCCATTGCAAATCTTGTTTTTACATGAAGTTAAGCAGATTTGTTTGCATCACTTCCCAATATCTAGAAGCTGAGCAATTTAGTAATAATATGATGCAAAGTTCTCATATAACTACAAAGCACCCAAAACTGTATTACAAAGTATCCTGTAAGCTGAATATGAGAAACAACAGTTGTAGCTCTTACCTGGACTTTCCGAACAAATGATGGAGTCACTCTTTTCTCAAAGTCATCTATTGGAGTGTATGAGTTGAGGATCTTAACTATCTGTTCAAATTACAAAAGACTATTTTAGTATGTCATAAAAAGAAGACAAAGAAAAGAATTAATACGATATCTTTATTGATATTCAATTAAAGTTTCAATTAAAAAATTACAATAGAGAATTTTGACTGCTTGCTTAATGAGCTGTTATGTATATGATGATTGCTATGACTAATTTCCAGAGGTGTCAGCAGGATCAAGGAGATGTAGAAAAAGCTGAAGTGATTAAGGGAAACAATTTTTAAAAGCCTGTGACAAAGTGAAGAAAATACATTGTGGAATAAAAACATGGGATAGAACAAAGCAGGCAAATGTTCATCATGGAAGCAGTGAAAATGCTAACAGTCAGGAATAAGGAGTTAAAATTTCAATTTAACAAGTGATGATGTGGAATGCTGAGCAGTGAGGAATGCCATTTTCATCAAATGAAAGGCCAATAGCCCTTTGCCAGAAATTATTTTAGACAGCTAAGATTCTGCAACCAGTTCTGGCAGAAGAAAACAGATGATTCATTACCTGCACAGTGGAAAGAGATGTGCAGTGTTCACATATTTCCTTGGCATCTTCATCTGTGATCTTTTTAACCTGAAGGAGCCAGGCTGCTTGGGATAGGGGCTCCAAAGTTTCTTTGGCATTGCTGCTCTGAAGATTCTTGTCCTTAAGCCATTCTTCTAAATAGCTGATATTACATCTGGATTAAACCACGAACAGAGAATAGAAATGTCAGGTTCTCCTTGTCAAGTAAGTTACTTTAAAGGCTGCTAAGGAAGAAATACTCCTCTAATCCACTGTTCAAATTAATATATTTTAAGTTAAAAACTATAGGTGTAGATCACAAAAATAAATTCAAACAATATTGAACTGTAAGTTTAATCCTTTGTATCAGTTTTATTTCTTTTATTTCTTAAAGCTTGGATAATAGAAAGCAAGTTATTAGTTTAGCTGTTGTTTACAGAAAATTACTTGTATCTACTGGCATTGCCTATTACACAGTGGCACTGTATGTCATTAAAACATTCATTTACAACTGAACTTGTGCAGGAAATGAGAACAATCTTTGCATGTTGTACAGCAGGGCCAGGCTTATAACTGATGACCTAGAGGTTAAAGCAGCTTTCTTCTAGTAATGTTCCCGGGTGGGTCAAGATTTTACTGATGTTTTTTCACCTTAGTCTGCAGATTGACTAATGGAGAACAAATGAACTGTATCTTCTGCAAGACAGTTAGGAGCATGTTTTCTTGATGCTGTTATAAGACAGATGATGCCCAATCTACACCCTCAAGGGCTCTGTCTCTGTGCCTTTCCCATCACAGAGCATGAAACATATGCAAGTCAGCTTTTGTCTCTCTGCCAGCCAGGGAACACTGCACCTACTCACTAGAGTAAGAAAGAATTAAAAATACTATTGGGCCCATCACAAATGAGCTAGCATGGAAAGAATCCTAACCATATTTGACTTTAAGCTTCAGACTGTAATTTTCTCTGCCTTTTCTTCCATTAGTGTTTCCATGGAAAGAATATTTTATCATTATTACCTTGTGAAAGCTCAGCCCAAAATGCAAAGATTTACTTTTTCCAAAGGAGTAAAAACCAATTGACTAATTTAGCAGAACAGTCACAGAATATCCAGTGAGTTAAAGGACACTGAACTTCTAACACTTTTATGTATTCTCAAGCTTGTTGAAACTTTACTGGCTTTACCTTATCTGCATTCCTTTTCTACAAGAGCACATGTCCTTGCGGAGGAAGAGACTATTGAGGGTGACAGCTCCAATCAGAAAGAAAAGCTGCTTCACTGCCTGCTTTAGAAGCTCAGAGTCCAAGCCATTCTGACACATAGTACTATAAAAATAGCTGAGCTGTTGCAGGATAGAGGTCATTGTGTAGGTATCTGTGTCGTCTATACTAGAAGAACGTTTACGGAACCCTGTAGGTTTCAAGCCAGAAATTCCCTGAAGACTTTCATATTCCAGCATGCCTGGTACTGAAATACAACAGAAAATAACATGTAAGACTAAAGCTCCTGAGGCTCTTTCAGTTACATTAATTATTGAACAAAACCTACTTTCAGGATATTTTAGAAGTTAAATGCTACAAGAAAAATAAGATACTGACAAAGGCTTCCAGAGCACACTAATTTTAAAAAGCCTTTTGCTTTTGTAGAACGTTGCTCAGATTCAAAGCATTATCTCCCACCAGGAAATGTTGTGAGGAAAATGTCTTTACAAACCCTGTGGGGATATACCACTCAGTAGAATTTATATGGGTAGAAACACACATACAGGAACACACATATAAATCAACAGAAGAAAAAATCTGTCCCACCCTTTGCCTCCATGTATGAGCTTTATTCATGTACTTCACAAGCTCATTTTAGATCTGTTTGGATTGCTGTTGTCTTACCAATCATGGGCTGAATGTTGTTCTCCATTACAACAATGAATTGGTGGTAGATTCGAATTGCCAAATCACTAAGAATTTGTCTGTATTCCGAGAGATCAAAATGCTTCAAACAGTTCTTATTCTGATGTGGAGTGTTAGACTTCATGAATTCCTACAAGTAAGTTGTGAATATAAGAAATCACACAACATTATCATTACATTGAAGTAATGATTTATAATGTATGTTCTGGAGAAACTCATTCCATCTCTGGCTGAACACAAGCTCAGAATGAGTCAAAGCTACAGCTCATTTCAATGGATACTTCCTGTACTTAATTTTTCATTTTATGCTGAGGTTTACTCTGTTCCTACAGCCAAAGGGAAGACATGCACAGATTTCAATGAACTTTGGAGCAATTCCTAGAAGACTTAAACAGAATGAAAACTCCTCCTGCCCCTGCTTGCAAAAAGCTAAATCTGTTTATGATGGCAAACAAAACATTTTACATTTTATTGCTGCAAAGGGATATAATTTTTGGAGTTTTCATCAACAAATTTCTGTTTTCAAAAGTCTACACTGAACCCTAACTTGTGTGAAGTCTTGAATATCCATTAGAAATATAGGTATAAACTAGTTAAAACTAAATTCTGGATTCAAACCTTTACCTACAGTTGAAACCAAATGATAAAAGACAAGTTTAAATGTTTCGATTCTCCAGCATTCCCCAGCCGTTCTTGCTGTGCCCACGAGAGGGAGCGTGGCAGACACACAGGTGCTGTGGTGCCAAGGGTTTGCGGTGCCTCCTTCCTTAAATCCTGAATCCTATATTCTAATGTCTCCATGCAATTTCAGTTCAGTCTACCTAAGCTTATAAAACCTAGCACAAAATATAGCACGAGTTGCAAATTGAAAAGAATTAAAAGAATTCTGAATCTCAGGAAAAAAATTAGCTTAAGCAAGCAAAAGAAAGAAAAAAGCTGGTCTGCTCCTTTGCTCCTTGCCTGATATTTTCTTCTATAACTTTATTTTGGTAGCAGTAAGTGTTCAAATGTTCCCAATTATAAAATAGTAAAACAGGTTTTTATCTATACATATACATGGTTGGATATCTGAAGTCCAGCTCATATTTAACTCATGCAGAGCGATTCAAATTAAGTAGTTTCCATGTCATGTCTTTAACCTCTAGCACTCTGGTGTTTCCTTGATTTCACTCGATCCATTAGCTCTACTCTCTTATTTGTATAAGACATATAATACCTCTGTAGAGCAATGTGAATATGTAAATACCTGGAAGGAACAGTGGTAAGCTGATGAATAATTATCTTTTATCACTGCTTTTAATTCTGACCAAAGTCTGTCAAAAGTAAAGGAATGAAATTATTTTATTAAACGACCTACCTCTTCCCCACTGTACTGCTTCAAACAGTTCAGAAAATAATATGTATTGGAAAGCCAGAAGGACAACATCTCAAAGTCTTCTGAATATTCCTGAAAGTGATAAGTAAAGCAATCTTATTATGGTATTGACTCATGGAGCTCATTTAATAACTAAACTTAAGAGCATTACAGCATTGGTATAATTGAGCCTATCTACAGCAGAAGGACCATACAGCATTTGTAATGTGCTGACTGAATAAATCATGCTGTGTTTTCAGGCTAATACACACACAGAAAGGATCCCTCTTGTGTTTGGTAAAAACTGTTTAATTATTCTTACATAACAGACTGGCCAAATAAATTAGCCTGAACCAACAGTTTCACACATTTCTATGGATAGTGTAGTGTACTGGAGGGATTCCTGCAAAGTAACATGAGCACCTGCATCACAAATGAAACTGAAGTACTTATAAACACAAGTCTAACTACGTGTCAGGATGTTTTATTTTTGTTAGCTAAGTAAACACAACCTTTTCTAATGGATAAACTGTGCTATAAATTTGTTTGTAAACAAACTGCAGGCATTAAATTTGTTTGTGAACAAACTGCAGGCATTAAATTTGTTTGTGAACAAACTACAGACATTAAATTTGTTTGTGAACAAACCACAGATATTAAATTTGTTTGTGAACAAACTACAGGCATTCTCTATGCACAGAGTTCTGCTGCATGAACTACAGTCCATTCCTGCCTGTGCTACAATGGATGCCTAGTGTTTCATTGCATTATAAATGCATAATAAAGCATTCACAGAGCTGAATTTGTTATGTAGACAACAGGATAGCAATTCTTGTTTATAACTTAATTTTCTAAACTGGATGGCAACAGAAGTTTAATCATTTGGGTACTAGTGCTGCAGCACCAAATGACATTACAGTAGTAGCCAAGCAGTGTAAAAACCTCTTCAGATTCTGATGCCTGCTTGCTGCCAGACATACTAACCTTCATTTCTGTCCATCTTGCTTTTACCAGTGCTGAAATCACAGGTGCACTTCAGCTGGTTAGCTACTCATTGTAAAATATAAAATACTTTAAATGATTTTGTCAACAAGCTCTTCAGATTAAAGTAATTTATGTTAATGCATTCTGTGTTCAGCACAGCTGAACCTTACCCGGAGACTTTACAGGGATACTACTACAAACTTCAAAGAGTGTCACTAATGATTATCATTCTGTTATAGGAATACCAGCAAATGAAAGGGTTGGCATTCCCCAGGTGCTAACCATGCATCTTGTAAACCTTATGTTAAAAATCAAAACGTGCAGTATAGTGCAGTTAAACATAATTCCTACCTTAACAACTTGTTTGATACCATCAATGGTTTCATTCATGAAAGACTTCAGCATGTTAGCATCATTCAGATAATCTGCATACCTCACACACATGAACAGGATGTGAGCTGGAAGGCCAGGTATCATATTAACTACCACTCCACGTGGCTTCAAATCTGCATAAAGGAGAGTCATTTGGTTTATTATATAAAAATTCAATGATTCAATGTATCATTCTGGAAAGGACAGAACTATGCAGTTCATTTCTTCAGTGACCAGTCACTTGATAATTGATTTACTGATGAGTTGCTTGTTTCCAAAAACTTCTGTAACAGTATTGCTCACATAAGAGTATTAATTACATTTCCCAGAGAGGATGGAGAGTATTGTTGCAAATTTTAAGGTCCAGTATGGGCTATGCCAGGCAGGACAACTTCAAAAAGCAAGTTACATTTAACTATCCACTGAAGGCCCCACCAAATTCTGATATTGCTTAAGGACACACCTTTGTTCACAAAGACATAAACATTCACAAGGCTGAAGCAGGTGAGAAGAAATAGTAGGTGTTATTAATTTAATAATGGTACCAATGTACATGGAAAATTTGTAGGGTTTACAATTAGTTGTAAGCTAATGCAGAAAGCTGGTTTGGCAGCAAGATTGATATTGTAAAGTAACTCAAAGGAAGGACAGAATTCTTCTACCAGAGAAACATGAAAGTACAATTTCAGTGAGGGGAGTGACATGGAAAGGACAGACAGAAGAGTAACCATCCCACATTGATATAAGCCCAGTGACTTACAGACTGAGTAGATGACCAGGAAGAAAGTATATTCAAGTCCCTGGTGTGCTCTTGATTTATAGCTTTATAGGTGAATAAATGATAAGAAAGATAACAGAGTCAGCATTATGCAGAGTCACACAAGTGATTTTTACACAGATAAAGCACTTAAGTACTTGAAATGTCTGGCAGTAGCAAAAGAGCAATATGTAGCCTCCAAGTAGTATTGGTGGTAAGAGTGGGGAGAAAGGCAACTTTAAACATAAGTGAAATATGGTGCCATGTAGTTTTTGTTGTAGTGTTCTACACTGACTATTGATGACTACTGATAAAATTGCAAGTGTTACTAAAATACCGAGGATCAGATTTTGAATGATCCTTTCTTCATCCTCTTGTTTGTACTCCATCATTCCAATGTACTCTTTGGACAGAGTTGGCACATGAGCTTCAGCTGTCAAACACAAAAACACTATTACTTGAAGGTTAATGGCTAAGCTAATGGTCACATTAGAACACAAACTATTGGAAGAAAACAGTTTTCTCTGCAATAAAGAAAGTACAGGCCCTGTTCACATTTATGTTCTTAGCTTATGGTTCCAACCATTACGAGTGAAGCAAAATATATTTTATTCATGTGAATAGTTTCACTGAATTCAGTAGAATTACTTGCATTAATAAGACAAATAAACAGCAATAATACATCTCTACGTTAGACACCCCTGCAAAGTTTTCAAGGGTATTCTATAGAGAAGAATCACATTGTGTAAGAGCTTTGTACAAACTATCTTCATGTCAGGAGTTACTCATATGAGGCAAAGCTAACACTGTTGGCTCAGAGAGAGTTTGTGTGAGGGCATGTATTAACTGCTGTTGACAGAACCTTATGCCTCTGGCTTCATCTTTAGCATATAGTCCAAGTCCCATATGTGCCTATTATTTAGCTGGGAAAAAAACACAAACCCAAACAGGAAAGGACTTCTATGTGATTTCTGTTGATGTTTCCCCTGGCACTTTTCTCTGAGGTTTTAAATTTCTAACCACAGCCCAAACTCCACCTTTTTAAAAATACATTTTTCTTCAAACAGACATTGAACATTCAAAACTATTAAAAAAACAATAGATCACATAGCAGTATCTTACCTTTTTCCATAGTCTTGGTAAGAGTTTTGATCTGAGCCTCCAATTTTTTTATTATTCTATCTTTCATGTCGAGTTTTTCTTCAAGATCCTGAAATAATCAAAATCATGAGTTCAGAGTACACACAATTAAAAAAATGTTTTCTACTGCTCCATGTTATTGCCACAATTAAAGCATGCTATGATGTGTTTTCACTTCTGTTTCTTCAAGATCCTGAAATAATCAAAAGTCATGAGTTCAAAGTAAACACAATTAAAAAATGTTTGCTACTGCTACATGTTATTACCACAATTAAAGCATGCTATTTGCTGGAAGAAACACCTTCATATCTTTTATCTCCCCCAATTAATTGAGAAAACATCCTGTCCATACCACAAAATCATTATTTTGTTCTTTTTATCCAGTATTTCAGGTGCAGTTTCTTAATGACAATTTCATTTCCTCACCATGTTCTCCACAGCAAGTCGAGTTGTCACTTGCTTCATCTTGCTTTGTACTCCATCCTGGACTTCATCTTGCATCAAACCATTGCTCAATCCCTCAATTTCTTGGGTTCTGTCCTTCAGACTCCCTTTTTTCTTTATGTCTACTTCATTCTTGGCCTCATTAGTTCTACAAATAGGTAAGAAATCTTGTCTCTTAATCAGTTGTTTAAGCATAGTCATATTATACTTGTCCATTACTTATTAACTGCACACAATGCTGTAAGGCAAATCTTACATGGAATGTAACAGTTTGAAGAGTTTAAGTGGCTGTGTTACTGCAGCTTACAGTGTTATGGGTTCAAATTGAAGGAGGGGAAGTTTAGGTTGGATATTAGAAAAAAGTTCTATCCTGTAAGAGTGGTGAGACACTGGCACAGGTTGCCTAGGGAAGTGGTGGGTGCCCAAACCCTGGCAGTGTTCAGATCCAGGATGGGCCCAACCCTGGCAGTGTTCAAATCCAGGATGGGTGAGGCCTTGAGCGTCCTGCTCTAGTGGTGAGGTGCCCTTGCCCATGGGAGAGGAGGTTGGGACTAGATGATCTGTAAGGTCCATTCCAACCCATAAAATTCTATGATTCTATGAAAAATAAAAGTTACCGTCGTTGTGTTCTCTCCCCTTCTAGCTCATGATGCAGCCGATTGGACATCTCTTCCATTTTTTTCCAGTCATAAATAGCAACAAAACCCAAAACAAAAGAGAAACAACAAAATCAAAGTTATTTACGTAAATAGCAACAAAACCCAAAACAAAAGGGAAACAACAAAATCAGTTATTTACTGTTCTGCACTGGTATTCAGTAGATCTCTTCTTGCACTCATAATTTTGTTTCATCAAACAAAATTGAATGATCTGTCAGAAAATTAAGTATGCCTTAAGTTCCAAATCATTTCTCCTTTTTAGGATTGTTTCCAAAGGGCATTGTCCATTCCATGTATTCTTAGCAGAGCCCTATTGAATACATTTGCAGACATCCAAACCATAGAGCGGAGTGACCTCAGGAAGGTGAAAAAAAAGCACATGCTTTCATGCATTTTATTCTTTTATAAGAGATATAAACTATACAACATATTTTTTCATTTTCTTTCTTACAATTGCCTATGAAGAAAGTAAGTAAGGGAATGAAGTTATCATGGAATATTGCTTCATCTTTTAAAAGTTCAAATACAGAGAATTCATCGTGTTTGTCTGAAACACCTCAAGGAATAGGGACCCTACTGTACTTTACCTTGCAGCTTTACATTCTGCTCTTGAAGGCGGTTTTCAAGATCTAATTTTTGATTTTCAAGTTCAGAAATTTGCTGTTTAAGATCTGGGATCACCTGTTAGTGAAGAAAGAGATTTGCATATTTCAGCACCTTCCTTCTTTTCAAATGACTGCAATAGTTCCTATGACACTGTAAGACCTTCAAGGGCAAAGAGCCAAAATCAGAGAGACTCTGGGGCAGCACTGCTACCTGCTTGCCTGACTTGTTTAACTTTTCTGGAAGCACCTGCTGCTTGCCACTCTTAAAAATGAAACAGAGAGCTAACCAAATTGTTGGACTGTCCTAGTACTACCATTGTTCTGTTCTAGTTTAAAGGAAATTACACTGTGGCTTTAATTTCACAGTTTAATTAACAGTGGAAAAAACTTCGATATGACACAAAATAATTTTTTAAAAAGTAACATTATAAGTAACTTTTCCATATATTTTCAATTCTCATAACTTTGTTTTGAAAATATTTCTTCAGTCATTTTTCAGAAAAACGATATGGTCTATGCTATTTTCTGGAATAATATCCCTTCCTTGTGTCAGTTTTGCACGCACCAGTTATCAGACTCTCCTGCCTTGCTTGCAGTTTGTTTGGTGTGCTTTGGTATGCTTAGCTGCCCTCTGGTGGGGAGAGCCTCAGAACTTTGACGAGGCTTCTGAGAAAAGTCTCATCAGGTTTATGCAGAAAAAAAGGGCAAAAGTCTCTGTGAGGCTGCCCCAACAACTGTGCACTCAGACAATTACACACTCCCCCAGCAGACAGGCAAAGAGCCTTATGGATGTGGCACCTTAGATGGTCCCATTTGTTTGACCATTAGGATTTCAAGGACATGACCGTAACATTTTGGGTGCTTTGTGCCACAAACACATTTGGATTGTACTGATACACCTTGATCTTACCAGATTTTCTGAGGTCAGCCTGCTAACTTCAAGTCTAATGCCATCATTTATGTCATTCTCCTCTCGGAATAATTTCTGTAGGTGATTAATATCTTGACTAAGATGTTCAACTTTAAAGTTCAAACCTTCAATCTCCTTCTCATATATTTCCTTCTGAGACTGGAAATGACTTTCCAATACTCTGTTAAAAAAAGGAGAAAGAACATGGCAGATGTAGAACAACCTTGATGCAATGGGTCAAGCTTAATATGAAGTGAAAACAAAGTACTGTGATTAAAACAGAGATATTCCATTACATCACCTGTGTGTTAAAGGAGTTGGAAGTTCTGCATGATATCTCAGAGGAAACATATTTCCCCAACTGGCACATACACACTTATCTCACTGACTTAGTAAAACTTTGTTAAACTGATTTTAAGCTGCTCAGTACATCATATAATGCAGCGTTTGTCCATTTCTTAAACAGCAGATCAGTATTGCACTGTCAAATTAGCTACTCACTGACCTTTCAATTTATTTTCTAGATGACAGCTTCAAGTTATGAAAACACTGAAGAACTGAACTAACCTTGTAGCTTTTTTCAAGCCCTCATAAGCAAACCACAGTTCTCCATCCTCATTTAAGTGTTCCAAATCCTCTGTAGAGAGCCTAGAACACAAGGCAGTACCATTAGTGTGCAGGTGAGCAAAATGTATTTCTTAAGCCTTTTTGAAGAGACCTCAGAACAAAATTACCTGCTTCTCACGTCTTCAAAATCATAACTTTCAAGAAGCTGTTTTGTAACTGCTGACATCTTTTCTGGAAAAAAAAGGCCCACAAAGTTTACCAAATTAATTATTTTTATAAATTAATTTATCAAATAATTTATCAAAATTATCACCTGCTGAGCCTTTTTCTCCCCTTGTGAGCACATATAAGAATAGAATGAAATCACTGTGGGTGGGAAAGAGAACTGGAGTCTTGTCTGTTTAATCTGGCCTGCTTCACACTGCAGTTGGCAAGTTCTCTGCATTACCTGGTATGTAGCTTACCCCTCATTTCTCGCTTCTGTGAGTGGGCCTGCTTTTCAACATCCAATTTTTGCACCTGCAGCAGTTCAATTTCCTTTTGTAACTCAGGTATTTTCTGAATCAGACAAAAATTACAGACCGAGACAAGGAGTGAGTGACAAGGGCTGTGTATCAGTTAAATCATAAAGATAATTATGAGTAAGAACAAGTTAATATGGTAAAAGGCTTAAAATGTGTTGTGTTTAAAGCATCTGGTTCTCAGGCATCAGAGCAGATGTGATCTACTGAAAAAATATGTGCCATGGAATTGGCTCAGAGAAAAAATTGTACCTTTACTCAAAAGTTCTATTTTCAGGTTCAGTTTATAAACTACATTTATGAAAAATCCTGAGAAACTAATATAGTCTCAGGAAAAGGAAAAAACAAAGACTTACATATTTAAATGTATAAATATTCAAGCATGAGTACTCCTGCAAACACACACTGATTTCTGTGAGGAGTAATGTACTCATATTGTGAGCTACAGGAAAACAGGGTGACACAGTGGTGTATCAAATACAGCTTGGTAACCACAAATTCTTTTATAATGCACTGAAGATAAAAAAATTAGTGAAGATAATCTGTAAACAAAACACACATATTCTCTGCTTCCTTCATCCAGCAAAGACTGCAAAATGAAATGTGTCATGCTTCACCTGAGCTTGCTTTGTAAGCTGTCCTACTTCCATCTTCAAGCCATCCTGAATGACAATTTCTTGCTGAATTTGATGTTGTAGCTGAGTTTTTTCTTCTTTCAGAATCTTAATTTCTCCCTTGAGCAATTCAATCTCCTTTTCATAGTCCTGCTTCTGATTTTGGAAATTTTTTTCAAGTATCCTGAAGAAGACAACAAAAAGGTGGCTTTATTTTTCTATATTCATAAGTGAAAGGGTGGGCTTTGGTTTAGTTTTAATTTGAAGGACAAGCCTCATTGAAGAAAACTTAAATGAACAACAGTTACTTAAAAATGGTTTCCTACATCCTCAGAATCAATCTAGAAATGGATGATAAT
>NW_008672148.1:11235-12138 GCF_000695815.1 Acanthisitta chloris | reverse complement strand
ACATATAATTCAGATATTGGGACTGAATTCAAGGGAAAACTGAGGGAATTTTTTCACTTAAAGGTTAATTCTCTAACTCTCTGAGTTAACCGTCCTGAGCAGCTTTATGCTACATTTATGGCCACAGTCAGCACTGAAGGAGGACACAGCAACAGAAAGTCCTGTGTCCTTCCCAGCAAAACACTGCAAGAAGCTTTCCACTTTCCACTAGTCTCTGCTGGACTGGACTGGCTTCCAACATAATATAGATAATGGACAAAGCAGAAAAACTACCAAAAGAAGTCCCTTTTGTAGAATCTGAAGATACTGGCAGCTGAAATCAGACTGAGCTGGATCACCACATGCTTCCAGCTCTTGGTGACTGATTGCACTCTTCACACTTCAGAGAACAGCATTTACCTGGTACCTAAGGTTCTCTGCCTTATGCTGGAAAAGAGTTACTGGGAAATAAACACTTGATCCACAAAAAGCATGTGGCAAAGCAACAATTTATTGCTAAATAACAGGATTTTTACAACTGCAAATGACATACCAAAGGGGGGGAAAAAGTTTTTTCCTTATATTTTTAACTAAATGTTCTTTACAAACACTCCCTCAGGCTGAATCTTTTAATTCTGTCCTTTAATATTCACTCCACAGACTTCTGAGTGGTATGGCCATTAGCTGTTCTTCCTGTCCTGACTGAATTCTGAGGGTATCTCCAAAGAAACCATTATATCAGCAGGGTTGGCTTTCCATTCTCAGAAAGACACATAAAAGACAGGAAACTGCAAAAGCAAGAACAGTCTCAATATAATTTCCTACATGTGACTGACCCGCAAACAAGCTTTTCCTAAACTCAGTACTAGCATTGATGTTCAAGAACTTGGACAGATTCCTAAGTGATGCCAGCACAATACATTA
>NW_008672148.1:6304-11213 GCF_000695815.1 Acanthisitta chloris | reverse complement strand
AGAGAAAAGTGAATGCTGTTCTGAAGCAATAAAAATCAGATCCCATACATTCGCTGGTTTTCCTCTTTCTGTACATCACTGAAGAGTTGCTTTGTGAGGTCATCCATTTTCTCTGAAAAAAAATTTTCAATATTTCAAAGACCTTCATGCAAATTATGTACATATCTTAAAACAGTATGACCACAATGAGAAGTTTCATTTTAATAAGTAATCCTTAATATATTTTTGAAGCTGAAATTATTCTCTCAAGTGTCAGAAATTATCACAGTGTATTTTGCAAGTGATGTCATAGAATAAAAAGGTTCTAAAACACCAAATCATTATTAATCTAAAGTATCCATGTGCTGCTTGTGCCTTTTGAAATTAGGTTCCTAAAAGCAGTGTATTAAAAGCACTAAGGATGAAGCCACAAATTGAAGGAATACACGTGCATGAGACAAGGAGCATAACAGGAGGACAGTTTTGCTATTGAAAGAAATACTTAATTATTAAATAAGCATTTATACTACACATTATAAGCAAAAAAACTTAGGACCAACTTTCCATTTATTATAAATAGAGAATTGATATTGCTTTTATTAGAACAAAAGTAATCTGCTTCTGCTGAAAACCTGACTTTACAACTTGACCCCATTGTAACTCCTGTAAAACTCCCTTTAGTTCTTGTACCTTTCATTTCCTCAGTTTTTTCTTGGAGCTTTATTTCCAAGGTCTCTTTCTGTTCTTGTAATTCTTTATTCTGATTCTCCAGTTTTAAGATTTTCTGGACGGACAAAAAGTAAGCATAGTAAACAAATTACAAAGGAGGAAGAAATACAGATCTTACATTTTAACAAGCAGATATGGACTCTCTCCCTTCTCTGGTTCCTCCCCCCAAAATCAAATCATGCATTTGAACGTCCAATAACTGAAAAAATTGCCTAAAACCAAAAGCACTCAGATGGCAATTATAATTACCTGTTCACTGTCCTCTTTATATTTTTGCCCTTTCTCTTCATATGTTCTCTTCTGAGCAGTTAACTTTTCAAGATCTGATTCAAGTTTCTGAATCGTATCCACGTCATTCATGTGAGCTGAAGCCAGATTGGTCAATCGTTCCAGCAAACCATGGTTTTCTTTACTCTACAATGAGCATGATGTGTTAAAAGAAAACAGAAGAATGCTCACCTGAAATTATTCCATAGAATTCTGAAGGGAGCACCTGATCTGCTTTTCTGCTCACCAGCCCATATCAGTCATGATTATTTCAACCAAGGACTGTTTTATCAATTACATTAAAACTACCATTTTAAAGTTTATTTGTCTGGGTTGGCACTCAAAAATTAGCTGCAACATAGACATAGCATGGAATTCCCAAAAGTTCCTAAACATCTTACACCTGAGCAGTGTACACACTGTAACACTAGTGATCCCATCCAGAGATTGGACAGACTACTTAAGAAACAGTATGAAAAAAAGTGTTAATTGCAGACTCTTCTCACTGGCACATCTAACCCAAAAATAAAAGCAAACCCTAGATGATTCTTTCCATCCTGGATGTAGGAAGAATACTAGTGGTTTATAAAAAGCACCATATCCCTTACATATTCTCCTCTCTTGTCAGCTATCATATGGATATTGTAAATCTCGTTGGCGTCTAGTCAACTTGAGAACATTGAGTAAAACAGATGTGGCAAAAAAATTAGTACAAATCATAAGCTGACTAGTTTCCCTCACCTGTTCTTCTATCTTCTTCTGCAGTTGCTGAACTCTGTATGAAAGTTGGATATTCAACACAAAGCGCCGAATGTTCTGGAATCGGCGCCGGGCGAGCCACGCTCGGGCGTATTTCTGGAGGACCATGGCCTTCTGTTCTTCACGCAGCTTTAAAATAGAGCATTAGCACCTGTCTGCAACCATCTATGGCTCAATCAGCACCAAGTCTGTGAGTCTACATGCACTGGTAATGACAATGCTTCTCATGGAAGTATCAAAATATTGACATGCCCAGACTGCAGACACATTTGAACCACTGTAGTAATCACACTAAGTGATCTACACTGAGTATAAACCACGGAATTCTTGGCAGCTACTGTGATGATTTAGTATTTTTATAGTAATGATATAGAGTAGAAGATATGAGACCCAGACATGCAAAATATAAAGTATAAGGAATAATTGTTCCTGTCTCCATCTTTCTTATGAGGCAATAGCTGCTTCCAGTTACTGAAATAAAATTTTTGATAGGCTGTACCTTCCGATATCTTTTCCTTGCTAGAAATCCTCTTGTATAAGCTTGGATTGTTACAGCAGCCACGTGGATGAGCTGGCAAAGCTTACGGACCAAGTAACCTCGACAGTACTTCTGAATAACTATAGCTGCCCACGTTTCCTTCAGATTTCTTGCAGTTATAGCTTGCCTTAATCCGAAAGACAAAAAAGTTTACTTAGGTCACATTAGATTTCTCATTCTCATTCCTTTGGTCAGTCAAATCACACACACACGAAACAGAAGACATTGAAAACAGGCATCCACTATCTAAAATACAGCTTCTTCTTCAGTCAAAGAGGAGAGGGGGTTACCCACAACCTTTGAAATCTGTCCACAAGCAGCTGTTCTGATGGTTTCTTTCTGGAAATTTCCAAGACTACATAGAGCCATCTTTCTCTCAGTCTGTTTTGTGAGTGACTGGTGCAGTTTCTCTGCTGCATAACTCCTTGCAATAATCTATGTACTAATTTGTAGACCCCTGTATTGCTTTTCCTTTCTGCTACCTGATTTCTGCCTCTGAAGCTAAGCAGTAAGCCCAACCCAACAACTGGGTCACACATCATCGGCTAAGGACTGAGCTTACAGGTAGACAGGCTGCTCAGGAACCTGGCAGACAACATTGGAAATCTGTCACAGCACTTTCTTCATATCAGCGGAATAACTTGAACACTTTCAAATCCATAACTACAATCAAGAGGAAATGGAAATACAATCTGAATTGCTCTTTCATAAAAATTATGCTTTGGGCATTAGTTTGACCTTAGATATACCTTCAGACACACCCTAGCAGCACAGCAAATTAATCTCTCAGCCAAAAGTACCGTACTGTCCTCTGCCCTCGGAAATACTGCTGGATTGTAACAGTTGCTTGCTTTACACGAAGGAATCTCCTGCGCTGCAGCCAGCCCCGAACACTCTTCTGGATCGTGATGCACGCGTGTCTCAGTTTGTCTGACCGCAGCTTTTCCAAGTAAGCAACCTGTCCTGCTCTGAAAAAAATTTTTGTCCTCCCAAACTGAAACTGGTTATGATCCTGAAAAAGGAAACAATAGGGAGGTTGAGTTTTCGGTTTGTTGTTGTAGACCAAACAAACAAATTGTCACTTCACGCAAGGTCTGATGTGATCGTGCTAAATAAGAATATCCTGTCTGAAATTTTCATCACAAGCTTGAAAGCAACCTCTTCACCCCCCTCCTACAAGCCTGGTTCCATGGGCTCAACACTGCCTTTTGGTGCACATTTCTGGCCTTGAATCAGTGAGCTATGTGAGCAAAAACTCGGGGTGAAGCTGCTTTTAACTTCAGGCACTCACCCTTGGGCTGGGCCAGAGCTATGTACCAAGTGTGCCTGTGTTTGGTCTTATACATCCCTGAATCTGAACTTGGTCCTGTCAGGCTGACTTGAATTGCTGGCTTGACTGGGAACAGCCTCACCACTACAGCTTTGTCTAACAAAGAGGAGCAATGTGCAAAACAGCACGTTTTTAGAACAGTTCTTCAACATGCTGCATTCCATCATCAAAAGCCCTTTTGTGCTTATAGCATATCCCATTTACTGTTCAGTGGTTTATAGATGCAGGCAGAACATTTTCCATTTGGCAAGTGGCAGTATTAAGCACAGAGCAGTTAAATCCCCTGTCTATGGCACATTGTGACTGTGTCACAACACAAGGTTACTCACCCTCAAGCCTACATAGGCTAGTAAGCCATACACTAAATCAGGAAAAGCAGTAGTAATGTAAATACCTTTCCTATTTGAGGAGAGACACTCCTCTTGGCAAAAGAGACCTTTTATAACTACTAGGTGCTGTAACACATAATGGGTAGGTGCAAACAAACCTGGATTAGCCGCTGCAGAACAATCTTGCAAATCTGCTTCTTGTCATTTATGGAGAGTTCCTGCTGTGTCATAAGAATGCTGTAACGGCTGAAAAACTCAATGTAAGTCCACCTGGAAATGAAAAATTAGCAAATTAATTTTGTTTAAGAGACAACTAAGCATTTTTTGACACAGAGAGGCCCCCTGCTATCCCTACCTGGAAGGGTAGCTCTGTGCACTGATTCGAATAGTTTCCAGAACACCACATGCTCTCAGCTGCTGAACAATTCTTTTTGAATCAAACCTAAAAAGAGCAGAGTTATATTTTAAATTTTTTCATGCTAAAATAATTAGGACAATTCTACTAACTGGATTTAGATTTCAACACTGTTCACACCTTTCCTGACTTCTAAAGATCTTTTAAAGTATTTCTGTGGACAAAAGGAAGTTTACAAAGAAAATGGCAGTGGATTTTATTCCCTGAATATGAATCGGAGCTAATCCATATTGTACAAACTATCCATCAACTTACACTGAAGGTGGAAAACCCTGCCCCTAAGAATGCCAAATACAGAAACAGTAATATCCAACTTGAAAAATATTAGGATAATAAAGAATTTTTAAGGTATCAATAACTAGGGAGGTCAGTCTCTGAGGCAACCAGCAGTAGGACAAGAGGGCACAGACTCAAGCTCTGCCAGGGGAGGTTTAGGTTGGATATTAGGAAGAGATTTTTTTACAGAAAGAGTGATCAGGCATTGGAATGTGCTGCACGGGGAGGTGATGGATTCACCATCCCTGGAGGTTTTTAAGATGAGACTGGATGTGGCACTTAGTGCC
>NW_008672148.1:0-6273 GCF_000695815.1 Acanthisitta chloris | reverse complement strand
TCTTGAAGGTCTTTTCCAACCTGGTTGATTCTATGATTCTATTCTATGATTACTGAATTATTCTATCTTAAAAAAGACAATTTTTGTTTACTTCAGTATTCTTGAAAGGAAAAATACATTCCATATGGGAAGTTGCTCAACAACGAGAATTCAGCTTGCTGATATGCAGCTACAGTGGAATAGGAAAATAATCTTTTCATGTTAGAGGTAAAAACAACCCAATATCACTAACACACTTACTCAAAAGGCAACTTCTCATCGTTTGGCTTTATACAGCGCACGTAGTGAGGGGTGGTCGCATTGAGTGTCACCATCAGTAAAGACAAAGAATTCCGGAACTAGAAAACACCAGACAGAACAGTTCTGCTAATGAAACATTTCCAGCTAGGCAAAAAGTCAAATCTTAGTATGTTAATTATCTGTTAGATTTTGGCTGGACACTGGGAGATTTTCTTAGGGTTTAGATCTTAAAGGCAGGAAATTTAACAGCCCTGCTGTACCCAGCAGTCTCCTAATATATAAACTAAACATATGTACTTATACCAGACCTGGAGCACTGCACTGTGGCTGTGCTGCTGTCCTGAAAACTGGAAAGTGCTCTGTGAATAGTAACAGGATCTAGCATCACAGTCTCAGACTGTCCAGCACAAGTGTGGTAGGATAGCACATTTATGTAGTACCTTACTGCCCACAGTTGTCCGGAGCTGTTTGTTAGGTGACTTGAGAACAGGTCTCGCAGATTTGATGTTTATAGTTGAACTGAAAGGTGAAACGGACACTGGATTGTCTTGAAAAAAATTTGCACACAGATGAAACTAAAAGTGTGGTGAAAGAATCAGAGTTAAACACTGTGTAGTTGCAGTAATATTTAACTAAAAAACACTATAATATAAAATGCAAACTCTTTAATGCTTAGGCCACATATTGCAGGACCTGGACCTGGGTATTTAAGCCACAAATGACAACTGAAGAAAGAGTTGCAACCGTTCTGAGTCTATTGTGAAGCACTTACACATTTCACAGACAAGACTCTACAGCTGTTAGGGCAGTCTGAAAAAGCTATTTCAATATGAACAAATAAGGACATAAACACAGCAGAGTTAAATATAAGACCACTTAAGGCCATCTCTTCACAATATGTAATTTAAATTAAGAATATGCTTTCTGGTTAGCTTGTTAATAACAATTCTGAAGTCTCAAGGCTGTAGACTTGAAAGGAACAGAGCCTTCAAGCAGATGGGAAGTGGCAGGCACATATACAACACCTGATGTTTTCCTTGCCCTGGCATTCTTTTAATCTCTTTTGAAGAATAAACAGAGGCAGCTGTTAATGATAAACTACCTATCAAACCTGCATGTAAGGTCTACAGAAAAAAAAAGTGAATTTCTCTGTTATAAGGACCAAAAAATGCTCTTCAAGGGAGCTATTAGAAAACCCAACATAACTAGCAAAGTAAATGCACATACATGAAGGAGTTGAACACTGTGGTTTTCTACCTTGTATATTATTTTGATGTTAAAAATATACACTTGCATAATATTAATAAAACCAGACTAAATTAATTGATTAAACCTGTTAAAAGCTTTATAGCAGGTCAAATATTTTAACATCAGTTCTGCATCAACTCCAGTAAAATCAGGTATTCAGAAAATCAGTCATGATTGATTGTCCACAAACCTTGCTCTCTTTCAATATTTCAATCAATACTTCATGCACTGTGTCTCTGTTTTTTTCCAGAAATCCTTCACATTTATATTCTACCTGTGCAAAGAGGTGAAATCATTAACTTTTCAGCAACACATAAACACTTAGCAAAACAATAACTTTTACTTTCTCAGCTGTGGTAGCCAACAGCTCTTTATTAGCTGTAAACATGACAGCTGAAGCTCTGCTTTTCCCAGTTCCATGATCTCAAGATTACATGGATTTGCATCCTGCAAATTTAGAAGCAGGACAAGCTGTCAGAATCCACTAGCAACTGCAATTTCCTTCTACTTTCATTAGGAATTTCTTTCCTCCCTTCTTCATTATTCTATGATTTCAAATCAGAATACCAAAAAATACTACTACATTTGACATGTAAATAACTGAGACTAAAACATGCATGGACTACAATTGCAGCTATTCTGTTTATACATTCTACTCTTTTTCTGCTTTTTTTGTCATGATGATTTATATTTATACTCTCAGATTCATTATGTCAAGCACTTATGTTTAGATGGCAAGTTACAGACAGTATTACCAACAAATAAGCAGCACTATGTATTGGAGATCGATTTTACAGTCGTTCCAAAGAAGTTAATATTTCCTAAGTTTGTCTCTTTCCTGAATGAGCTGCTGCTAGAAACATGGTAAAACAATACTGGGTTGTTTATGCTCTACCTTATCAGCAAAGTGTTGAATGATGAAAGAGGTGTTTGACATCCTTGGCTTTTCAAAGAGTGCGTTTTTATTGACAAAATTATTGTACAGCTTTTGAAGCCAGTTTTCATCTTTCCCGTGAGGTAGCTGTAAAAATGAGAAGGGCAATCTCTTTAGCAAGTTCTGTTGGACTGGCGAGAGCAGGAAAACTGCTTACTGTCAAAAAATACTCTGAATAAAACATCTGTGAATTGTGAGGACTGATAGCCAGTTTTGTCTCCTCAGAGCAGTCAGTGGCTCTCTGTAGCAAATGATTTTAAAAGAGAAGGTCGTATTAATCCACAAATTTGCTTATTAGAGTTAATTTTCTTATGAGTCATGAATAATTTTGTCCTGAGACACTGCTACCTGCAGTCAGGGACAATGTGATCCCTGAGAATGCAGGCAAGTAAAATAGCAGATAAAATAACAAGTTAGGGAATAAATTTTTCCCCTATTACTCCATGGTTTGGATTCTGTACAAATTGCTAATATCACCAAAGCATCTTTTACAGAGTATTTTAATAGGGCTCACCTTTCCCTGCCCTGTTCTCTGACAAAAGCTACTTCAATAGGTTTGGAAGCCTAAGGCAACTACATATACAGAGGAAAAAATAGATTCAGGAATTTCTGCAGTCAGGAGACAGCATAATAGGAAGGAGGAAAAGCAAAGATAGAGTTTGGTGCATTCAACAAGAGCTTATTAAAAAGCAAGACTGTTTGGGGCTTTGCTTTTTTGGTGGGGTTTTTTTGTATCAAAATTAGCGATTTGTGGCATAACTGAACTTTCAAAAGGTTGGTGGAAGAGACTCCTGGAGACTGAGCACACTTGCTCCTGCTTAGAGCAAGAGCACCACCAACAAACTGCAGTTTGAACCCAAACCCAGGAAGTATCGAAGGATGAGGATCCCACTGCACCTCTGCTCAGGCTGTTCTAGTCCTGCACTACACTCACAGGGATGAACTCCAGCTGCTGGGTGAGCTTCTAGGTAAGAATTTAGTTTCAAGTTCCTAGTTCTGTAAGAACAAAATAGACTAAGTGGCTTCCAATCAAAATTACCAAATAGAGGGCAAACCTCAATGTGTTTTTTTAATGAGGAAAATGCTCTACTTTCCATTTAAAAGGAGAAAATATGGATTAAAGCCCAACTTGTAAATATCTCTCTATTTTTTTATGAGCTCTAAATGCAAGAAGTTTTACATTACCAAGCACTCTTCATCCAGAAGTTCTAAAATTCCCATTTTAGCTTCAATAAGGTCAATGACAGGCTGGTTGTCATAGAAGTCTATTAAAGTCCATGGGATATCTTCCTTCATATATTCTTCTTGTTCAAGTTTAAAGACATGCTGGATGTGTGAAAATTATGAAAAGGTAAGGTTACAGTTCAGGAAGAAAATAAATACAATGTTTGCATGTGCATGATTGCATACATAAGATAGAAACTAAATATTTATATTTTGTAGTATATTACTTCTGTCTTTTAAGAAAATAAACTCAGAAGTTTGCATTTATATACATGTGCATCTATGCATACATATAAAAATAAAACATTTTTATTTATCAGTGGGTAGTCACTATCCAGAAACATCCATGACTCGAACACAAACAGCATTTGCCAATATCCATTACCTCAAAACCTGAAGGAAAAATGAGATAAAGAACTGTAACAAAGAGAAGAACATACCAAGTTAAATTGCTGCTGCAGTTTTTCATTAGCATAATTGATACAAAATTGTTCAAAACTGTTCACATCAAATGTTTCAAATCTGAAACACAAATGAAGTGAGAAAAAAGAATGCCTTGACATCAAAATCAAATGGTAGCATCCCTAAAGGCTTTGCAGCTATCCTAAAGTTTCTAACAAATGTAACTAACTTTAAGACTAATGAGGATGATAAGACATTTCAAAACTTATCTAGAAGTAAATATTACCAGATGTAACAGCTCAGAAATCCAGAGTTGAATCTAAAAGTATCATATCAAAAGTTACATTTAAACCTCACTCACGAAATAAATTTTTAGTAGCTGAACATTTCCACTGCTCTGGATGCTAAAGAACTTACATGGCCATTAAAAACAACCCTCCCCAAATTCATTATCAGCACAAACAGAAAACTGCCTCTTATCAACTCCAAAAGAAAAGGCACAACTTAGAGGTTCATTTGTTTCCAGAGACATTCTTACCCATAAATGTCCAAAACTCCAATAAAAGTATGCTGTTTGCCAGGGAACTGCAATGCTTGGTTAATTCTTTCCACAATAAAGTCAAATAAATGAGAGTAGATCTTCTTTGCCAGAGCATCCCTTGCATTAACAGCCTGAGCTCTTGTCATTGGCTTTACTACAGTCTCTGATGTAGTGATAATCTTCCGGTGGCACAACCATCGAGCCATTTTGTCACAGTTTAAATCCAGAAGTTCACAGAATATATTGAGATGCTTATCTGCCATCTTTTAAAAAGACAAATATTATTAGACTCTAATTAATACTCTGTTGTCTAGACAGTGAAATCTTTGCACCACTGACATCAAACTGTGATTTTATTTTTGTGTTTACTTCCGCATCTGGCAAAATATCAAGATGAGTTAAAGCAAATAACACTGGATGGAATTCCTGATATAGGACAGAAAAACTTGGACTGGATGAGATGTTTTGAATTAAGACACTGAAAGAAAATTTCTTTGCTCTGTGTTTAGTTGTTCTTACTTTTTAGACTTGCACAGCTTGCTGGGATACAATCTCAGCAGCTCTGACAATGCTCTGTTTCCTGTATCCTGCAGAGAGTCTCAAATGGCTTTTCCAACAGCTGTGGATCAATTGGATATGGGGTACTCTTAGCCATATTTTGCCTTTTAAGGCTTTCTGAACTTGGGCACAAAACACTCAGTGTGATTCTCTACAGATGAAGATGAAGAAACTTCTCAATTTTAGTATAACAGATTTAATGTTGCTCTGAGCCCTAGATGTGACAGAAAGTATTGCTAAAGGATTTCTGGCATAGAATAGAAAAGAAAATGTTAGTATCTGAATGAGCTACTTCCTTACACTGATGGATGATCTATCATCTCCAACAGCTGTTATTTCCACATTGCCCAAGTGCAGGATCGCTGCCAGCATTTTAAAAACATCCATCTGAAAATCCCCCTTCAGACCTAGAAAACAATTCTTGATTATTTCAAATACTCAGAAACACTACAATTAATTAAAACAGAACAATGCTGGATTACTTGCTTTGTTGTGTAGCCAAGAATTGTACAGCATCTCTGCAGAACACTATGCAAATCCTCAGTTCTGCCAATTTTCTGCCTGTCTGATTTGATGAAAGATTAGGCATAAATCCCCATACCTCCCCAAGTGCCAGCTCGAGTCTGATTTGGCTTTTACATAAACCATAAAGGGGTAAAGAGGCTTCCAATCCCACTTCTGTCACAGCATGTTAGTTTGAGGGCCAAGAAGAATCCAGCCCTCAGTGATTCTGACCAGTAACAATGAATGCCAGTTGCTAACAGCCATTTGCTCCCAGGACTTTTAAAACAGTCCAACAGTACATTGGATAAAAGCTATGAAAGAAATTATTTTGGTTATTACTACTAATGTTGTGGATATTTCAGAAACTATCCACTGCTGCGCATTTCAGGGAAAAAGAAATCTGTTTAAAATGTATCCCTAAGAATTTACCCAGCAAGGCAAATGTCTTCTGAGTCTCCACCATGTTTGCTCTGTCATCAACTCCTTCTATTACAGTGCTGCCACCCATTCGTGTGTAGTTAAAGTCTTCTGCACTTCCTATACGTAAGAAGCAGATTTTGTAATCCTACAAAATTAGAAACTGGGAATAGCTACTTGTTAAAACTTTTATAACACAAAAAAA
>NW_008672147.1:2705-5763 GCF_000695815.1 Acanthisitta chloris | reverse complement strand
GGCACTAGGAGAGGTCCTAGGAGAGGGTGACACAGGGAATGGTTTTAAGCTGGTTTATACAGGATATTGGGAAGGAATTCCTGACTGGGAGGATGGGGAGAGGCACTAGGAGAGGTCCTAGGAGAGGGATGGGAAACAGGGAATGGCTTCCAACTGGTTGAGATGGGATATTGGGAAGGAATTCCTGGCTGGGAGGGTGGGGAGAGGCACTAGGAGAGGTCCTAGGAGAGGGATGGGAAACAGGGAATGGCTTCCAACTGGTTGAGATGGGATATTGGGAAGGAATTCCTGTCTGGGAGGGTGGGGAGAGGCACTAGGAGAGATATTCCCAGATAATCTGGGAATCTGTGGCTGCTCCATCCCTGGGAGTGTTCCAGGCCAGGTTGGAGCATCCTGGGCAGGTGGAAGGTATCCCAGTCCATGGGTTGGAATGATGCTCCTTAAAATCTCTCCTGAGTCTGATTCCAGTGGGAAGGCTCAGCTAAAGGTTGGGAAATGCTTCTCATTTCATGCTCAGCCCCTCTCCAGCTTTTCTCAGGAGCCAAGTGTACCTGCAGCAAGGAATGACGTCAATCCAGGTTTCATCCGGCAGGAATTCTGCTGGAATGATGACTAGGAGCCCCTAAGGAGATGACAGGCAGGAATTTTTGAGCTGTGTGTGAGGTGTGCTGCGACTGCCTCTCCCTCCCTCCCTCTCTCTCTCTTTTTCTCTCTCTTTTTCCCCTGTGCCATCCATTCACATTTAAATGCCTAATGGCTCTCATCAACCAACATTTCCCACTTTCTATGGCATCCTGCAAATGTTCCTTTGGCTCCTCTCCGCAGGGACAATGGATCAAATGAGGCTGAATGGGAGAGCTGTGTTTCAGGGTGCTGCAGCTGCTGGTGCTGACAGTGGGACACTTGAATGGAGCTGCAGCCTGGCATTGCACGAAATGCCAGAGAAAAAATTGGCATTTTTTTTTTGCTCCAGCCTTTTCCATATTGGAGTGCTGCTGGAGAAAGGAATTTTTTTTCCCTAGGAGGTGAACAAGGAATATTTTGGGCAGTGCCAGCACCAGGTGTGGTGTTGGCATTGGAGGGTGAACAGCCTGAAGTCAGCAAGGAAAGGTTTCATGCATGGAAAATTTGCTCCCTGTGGAACAGATCTGGATTCCATGGGAAAGGGGAATGTGTCTCATGTCTCAGGTGAAGCCACAGGTTGTGGAGAGCCTGAACACTGGTTTAGCCAGAGCCAGATTTGTGTGAGGAATCATGGAATGGTTTGGTTGGGAAGGATGATCCCAGTCCATGCCCTGGGCAGGGACACATTCCACTGGTCCAGGCTGCTCCAAGCCCCTTCCCTCCTGGCCTGGGAATTGCAATTCCTTTCCCTTGACTTTTTTCTTCTCTCCATCTCCTCCTTGATTGATGGAAATGTTCCCTGGGACTTGTTTCTTGCCATCCTTGATAAAAAGCATGAAATGCTAGGCTAGTGTGATGTCTATTTTTGAAAGGAAGGCTGAGAGTGCTAAACTCTCAGGGAATTATCGAGGCAAGATGATTAAATCCTGGGGGGGAAAAAAAAAAATTGCTAATTTATTAGTTTTCTCACCTAATTTTGATTTCTGGTGACAAATGTCCTCGGAAACAAGTGAATTTGCATAGCACAGAAGTTGCCAAAGAACTGAAATCCATCCCTCTCTCCATTCCCTGCTTTGCTTTGGAGCTCCCAGGGGGTTGGAAGGGATTTGAACTTCCAACCATCCCTTGGGAAGGACACTGGGGCAGGAGCTCACCAGGATTTTTAGCATGGGGGAGCTGGTTGAGCAGAGCCAGGTGGTTCTGGCAGCTCTGAAGGAATTTGGGGAGGAATCCTGTGCTCCTGATTCCTTTGGGATGTTCCCAAGCTTGAGAATTGCTAAGCAACATCTGGTCCTCTGCTCTGGAGCCAAACTGGGAAAACTGGGGCTGTCCAGTTTGGAGAGAAGGATCCAGGGAGACTTTAGAGCCATTTCCAATGCCTAAAGGGATTCCAAGGGAGCTGCAGAGGGACTTGGGACAAGGGATGGAGGGAATGGCTTCAAGCTGGGAATATTGGGAAGGAATTCCTGGCTGGGAGAGGTATCCCAGAGCAGCTGTGGCTGTTCCATCCCTGGGAATATTCCAGGCCAGGCTGGAGCACCCTGTGCTAGTACAAGGTATCCCTGCCCAGGTCAGGGAGTTGGAATGAGATGCTCCTTAAAATCCCAAGTCATTCCATAATTCCAGGCTGGAAAGAGCTTGGAGACAGTGGTGATGACCTGAAGGCTCCAGTTTGTTTGGAGCAGCAGGAGATGCTCAGCTGTTCTATTAAGGAATCAGCCAGGCAGAGCTTGGAGAATGGGTGGAAAAAGGGCTGGAAAAGGGAAGGAAAAAGCTCTGAGGAGGGAGCTGAGAGTTGAGCTGTGGGGTGAGGTCAGGTGAGGTGACACTGCTGTCCCATCCTGCTGTGTCTGAGGAGCTTCCCAGAGGAGATCCCCAGCCTCTCTCCCTGCTCCTCTCAGCTCCAGCCCTGCTCTCACTCCTGCAGGAATGGGAGCTAGTTGGAGGTGTTCCAAACTCAAACAGATGTGACTGAGAGCCTGCAGTAGTCATGTGGCTTTGTTTTTCCTCCTTTCTTTTTTTATTTATTTTTTTTTATTTTTTTTTTTTTTTTGGGCAACTCCCTGCACCTTGCTGGCTGAGCTTCATCTCCCTTCCAGTCCCAATTTATTCCTTGATCCTTGGAGAATCAGTTTGGAAATACTGCTGAGCACTAACCTGCACCTTTAAATATCCATTTGGAGTTTGACTTTCAAGCTCCAACCCAGGGAAAAAAAACAACAAATGAAATCAGTGGTAAAAGTGAGCAGAGTGTGGGAGCAATAAAGCAGCTGAAGGGGAGAGAGGAAACTCCATTCCTTGGCTTTGGATTCCTCCAGGAACCAAACTGGGAACTCGTGAATTTAGCCCAAGTGCCATGGCAACATCCAACTCTGCTTTGCAGCTTGGGAAGTGTATTTTTGGAAGTCCTGACTCACCCCCTTGGATATTTCTG
>NW_008672147.1:0-2635 GCF_000695815.1 Acanthisitta chloris | reverse complement strand
GGGAGCAGTTCCTTCTGCCTTGCCTCCCTCTGCAGCTCCCAGCTCTGGGTGCCTGCTGGGAGTACTGGGAGCTGCTGGGATGGGCACAAAGCTCTGAGCTGTGATTTCTGAGTCCTACATGGGTTAGGGAGTGAATAACCAGGGCTGGAAGTGAAGGATATTGAGGCATTTTGGCAGTGAAATCACCTTAAGGTAGAAGAAGGTATTAGGTTTTCCAGCACTCTTAAATCTGCAGCTCCCAGCTCTGGGTGCCTGCTGGGAGTACTGGGAGCTGCTGGGATGGGCACAAAGCTCTGAGCTGTGATTTCTGAGTCCTACATGGGTTAGGGAGTGAATAACCAGGGCTGGAAGTGAAGGATATTGAGGCATTTTGGCAGTGAAATCACCTTAAGGTAGAAGAAGGTATTAGGTTTTCCAGCACTCTTAAAAAAATCATGGGTTGGGTTAGGGAGTGAATAACCAGGGCTGGAAGTGAAGGATATTGAGGCATTTTGGCAGTGAAATCACCTTAAGGTAGAAGATTATATTAGGTTTTCCAGCACTCTTAAAAAAATCATGGAATGGGTTGGGTTGGAAGGGATTTAAGGAGCATCATTCCACCCCCTGCCATGGTCAGGGATACATTCCCCTTGCCCAGTTTGCTCCAAACCCTGTCCAACATCTCCAGGGAGATGCTCTGGGAGAGCTGGGAATGTCCAGCCTGGAGAAGAGAAGCTCCAGGGAGACCTCAGAACCCATTCCAATGCTCCAAGAAATCTGCAGAGGGAAAGATGGATCATATTTTCTTTCCACTTTTCAAGCATTCTAACCAAACTGAGCAGCACTTTGTCATCCCAAGCTAAACGTGCTAATAGTCCTCACTGAGTATTTCCTACTCCTTTTATTTCTTCCTTTTTTTCCATCCCCCAAATTCTTCCTTTTCGCTTGAAATGGAAGGGGAAAAAAAAAAAAACACCCAAATCCTGTTAGGGCAGGAGGAATTTTGAAGAGCTCCGAGCAGAGCGATTTTTGCAGCTCCTTCCACTTTAATTTGGGCAGGAGGCTGATTAAATATGCTAATGTTATGCAGAGCCATTGGAACACAATCCAGGCTATAAACTTCCCACTGTGCCGTTTGCCAACTCTTTTGTTGTTCGCTGGAGATCAAATCTTCATGGACAAAGGTGAGAGAGAAAGGAACTGCAGAGAGCAAACAGGGTTAGCAGCTCCATTCCAGGTGATTTTGCCTCCTTCTCTCGCAGTTTCCTTAGCTTTCAGGGGGTCGTGGGATGCTGTGGGATGGAAGAGATTTTAGGGAGCATCTCATCCCATCCCAATTCCATGGGCAGGGACATCTTCCACCAGCTCAGGGGGCTCCAAATCCATCCAACCTGGCCTGGAACACTCCCAGGGATGGGGAATCCATAGCTCTGATTCCCATCCCTTTTTAGGCTTTTTTTTTTTTAAGGTTTTTTTCTGCTCTGGATCCCATTCCATGGAGTGCCATGATCCCTCTCCCAGGGAAGCCCCTGGTGGAATTGCTGTCACTCCAGCAACACCTCAGTTAATTCCCAATTAAAGGAATTATTAGCACGACTAGGGGTTTAATGTTGGATCAGACAGAGGCTGGGAGAGTTTTCCTTCAGAGAAGGGCTAAGCTCCCTAATTACTGAAGCATCAGGAAATCTAGGGAATGACAAGGAGGCCACAAGGATCTCTAGTTGTGCTCTGATCAATTTGCTCAAAACTTGTTCTTTATTTCCCAAGTTCTTTTGAGACAAATCTGTCATGAGCTGCCAAGGAAAGGAGTGTGCCCAGGCTTGGCACCCAATTATTTTCCATGGGTAATTAACAGGGAAGAGGAGCTCCCTGGATCCCAGAGTGGCACTTTGTGGGAATTAATGTCTTCCTTCAGACAGAGGAAACTCTGTGTATGATCCTTGGAGTCATTCCCTGACTCCTAATCCCACCTGGGAGCAAATTCCATGATTTTCCTAATCCACTAGTTCTTGCCATGAATTTTCCTGTGCCCCTAGTGGTGTCTGTTTTTCCCTGGATTTGTTTTCAGGAGGGACACAAATAATTCGGTTGGGTTTGGTTTTTTTTTTTTTTGTCTTAGAATCAGGGAATCATGGAATGGGTTGGGTAGGGATTTTAGGGATCATCTCATTGCTCCAAGCCCATCCAACCTGACCTGGAATACTTCCAGGGATGAGACAGCCACAACCTCTCTGGCTCAACAGGACCAACCTTTGGAATCTACTATCCCAAAATACCTGGGAATTGACAATGTTTTCCTGGATTTATGGCAGTGGGAGCCAATTTTAGGTTGTATTTTACACAGCAGAGTGAGGACTGGGAAAGGTGCAGCTTGGAGACACAACACTGGGAAGTGAGGAAGGAATTTTCAGGGAGTGGTGCCTGATTGCTCCATGGAAATATTAGGAACAATGCTTGGAACTTCCTTGTGGTGTTTGCAGCCATCCAGGAACAATAGCTCCATGTGGAATGGGATATTCCCAAACATCCTCTGCAAATCAGGAGGAATAAGGAGCAGACAGAGATGAATGGAATGTTCTATGTGGCCAAGAGCTGGAGGAAGGTAAAACACAAATTTGTGGGAGAGATCTGGGAATTGGAGGTGTTGCCACCAGGA
>NW_008672146.1:31842-53366 GCF_000695815.1 Acanthisitta chloris | reverse complement strand
TGCGGGGGGTACCACGGTGGGTACCGCGGGGGATGCAGGAGATGCTGTGGGGGATGCAGGGGATGCTGGGGCCCACGGCGGTCTCTCTCTCTCTCTCTCTCTGTTTCCCTGTTCCTTTCAATATTTATTTTCCCCTCGAGCAATTCCGGCGCCTGCGTTAGGACCACCTGCCCCGGGTGGGAGTGACCCCTGCGCTGTGCCCTCTCTCTCTCTCTGTCTCTCTGTTCCTTTCATGATTTATTTCCCCCCTCCTTTAATCCGCAACAAAATGGGTGGCAGAGCCGTCAGCGTGCGGGTGGGATGGAGAAATGCAGGTTTAATTCTCCCCTGGTCCTGAAGGGGTGGCCTCGCTCTTCGCTGATCCCGTTCTCGTGATAGGCCTTAAAGGGCTTTTTTTTTTTCCCCCCCCTTTTATAATGATCTGTTTGCTTATCTCTTTTCTTTCCCAGTGCTGATGGTGGCAGTAAATATTTCTGTTTTCTGCTTTGGGCTTGTGATTCCATGTCATGTGTGGTTTTCTTTTGTTTTAAGGTATATTTTGGGCAGAAATAAGTGATGTAGGTAGCACAGAAAAATGCCTGAACAAAGCCTTTAATTAGATTTCCTGACTGGTATAAGAACAAATAACAACTATCATCCATTTCTGCTAGTAGTGGCTTTTACCTTTCTTCCATAAAAGCTGGGGGTGAGGTAGAGGCTTCACAGTTTCATCCCTGTCCCTTCGTTTTGGAGCTGTCATTGTAGACTGGGAAAACCAACCCTTAGGGCAGTTTGGGGTCCCACACTGTGTCCATCACCAGGTGAGTGCAGACCCCAAAAGGCAGAGTCAGCAGAAGATTCTGGCAGGGCAGGGAAATCCCCAGAGGTATTTAAGAAAAGATCAGGACCTTGTGTGTTAATTTTTTCCATCTTGCCATTTTGCTCTCGCAGCTGACTCGGGGTGAGCTCAGTGCCAGGTAAATACGACGTTCTCTGTTGCTGTTGAGCTTGACCAGCTGAAATAAAACCCCCCAATGCTCTATTTTCACAGGGAGCTCAGTATGTCTGTGTGTCCTCGCTGCAGCACAATGCTGCTGGACTTGAGCAAGCTTTGAACTACCCAGTTGAAGCTTAAAAATTCTGGTTTGGGTAGTGCTTCCAGTGGCAGCTGGAGTTGGGTGAGAAGCAGAACAAATGCTGGAGCAAAGAGCTGCTGATGTGCTGCACAGTGCCAGAGCCAGGCTCAGTGCACACCTTGACCTGCCAGGTGATTTCACTGGAGATAAAAGATTATTGTAACAAGTCGATCAGGTTAGCAAACTGGAAAATAATCCCTGAGATATGTAGAACAATTAGATTAGTAGTTGATGAGCTCTTGCAATCCTACTCCTAGCTGCGAGTCATGATCCACATAGCCTGAAATTAGAGCAGTGTTAAGGTGGAGATGCACTGAAACAAATTCAACCTTGGGCTGGCAAGGAGGTTAAACAAGCCCTGAGATTTTTATCGTGGGTTTAAACAAGCCTTTGGCATTAGTGGAGATGGGGAGAGGAGTTGAAAATGTCTTGTCAGAGCCCTGGGGATAAGAGGAGTTAACACTGGGATTCTCAGGGCTGGTTGTGCTCCTGCTGTGCCTTAACAGGTTGTATTCATGTGGTTTAAAATCCATCCCAGTCTGTCACTGGTCCATGAGTCTTGCCCCTAGCCAGGCCTGGCTTTGCTGAACTGCTCTCTCAAGGTGTCTGGATGTTAGGAGCAGGGTGGGAATCAGGTTGTCTGAGCATGGGCCTGTTGCTCATTCTGCATCTGTAGCACAGACACAAATCGGAAGGAAAAACAGCCTTTCAGACAAGAGGATAATTTGGGCTGCAGCTTGATGGATGTTTCCTCTGGTGACAGCACTAATTTAAGCAGCCCCATCCATCACCTGCTCCCAGCCCTGCAGTGACCCCTCTGTGCTGGTGGCCCTTGGTGGCTGCTCAGTCACGGAACTTCCTAGGGTTAGCCTACAGAAGCCTTGGGTTTGTATGGAATTTGGGAAATTTTTACCTGCTCCTTGCCCTGCCTGACCATGGGTAGACCTGTGTGTACATCCCTGTATCCATACCAGGTGGTGTGTGTGTGTAAGGGAGTTTTAAAGCTTGCTGGTAAGAGAGTCTACTGTAGTTGAAGCTAACAGGGAGTTGAATTCCAGTGGAGGAATCAAAGTGATGTCTTTGTTGGTATTATTTAGGTGGAGAACATTTTTTTCAGGGGAGCTGGAGATATGTTTCAGGATTAGATTGGGTTTTTTTCCCCTCACAGTAGTCTTTGTGGATTTTCCCCTCGTTGGTTTCAAGGCTCAGTAACTACATACAAAAGCAGCATCTCCTACAATTTCAAGTGTTTTCAAATTAAAGCAAGTTGAGTTCTCTGTCTTGGATTCTGTCAGTTTGTGTCTTTATATTTTCTCCCTCATATAGCCAAATGTGCCAACTTCCTCCATATGATGAACTCGTTTATTGTGCTGTGACGTGGCTTTGTTGTGCTGTGTGGGTTGATTGGAGACCATTGAAAGCTAAGTGGGTGAAACTTTACCATCTTCAGTATGGAATCCTCCAGAAGAGGCTGTTAAGCTGCTCTAATGACCTGGTCTGAACTGCAGCAGTTAACCTCTTCTGATCCTGGAGTGCAGGGGAAAGCCAAGTGGAACACCTTTAGGAGCTGTTCCCAGTGACAAACTTGTCCCATGTGAAGTGATTTTTGGAAGATCCTTGAGTGGTTTGGGTTGGAAGGACATTAAAACCCATCTAGTCCCATTGTAGGACAGCACTAAATACTTCTGTCAGTACTGAGGAGCACATTTATGGCCAAGTGTTTTCAGTTGCTATGAGCTGACCTGGGACAGAGTTTCTTTCATGGCAGGAAAGAAATCTGATATTTGGCCATTTTCAGGTCGTGTGAAGGAAATGTTTGCTGAGTGTTCTGTTGGAGGTGAATCTAAATGCCATGGTAATTTGACCATGAAAGGAGTTGAGCTACTTCCTTGGAAAGGGAATTGAGGTGTTGAGACATCTCAGGAAGGAGGAGGGGGAACTGGGCTGTTAGTCCAGAAGTCTTCTGCTCTAGTTTTAGTCCTTCCATTCAACATTCATCCTGACCATTTCTGGTGCCAAACAACAATGAAAATGTTCCTGTCCCACAGCTCTGTTTGGTTGTCTGCTGAGGAGTGACTGGGCTTGAGGTAATTGTAGAACTAGTATTGTAATGAGTTTATAATTAGAAATTCAATGATCTAAATCTCCTTGAGCCTCAGTTCTCAGGCCAGAAGGTGCAAGTACTGGTTAGGGAGAGAGTGGGGAATGCACTTCCCATCCAAGTGTCTGCTCTTATTTTTACTGTTGTTACTATTTTTACAAAGCTGCTTCAGGAGAGAGTAAACTTTGTCCTGTTTTGTTGAAAGGGAATTTCCAGAGTTCCTTCTCCTTTCATTCAGACAACCAGGGTATTTTTTTCCCCCTCCAAAGCCTCTGTGACTAATCATGTCATAAACTCAGCGTCCTGGTGAGTGTCACATGCCCCTCAGAGTGGTGGCATGGCTGGGCATTGCATATTTTGGAGGCTCATACATCTCTGTGCTCTGGACGAGGGAAGTTTTGATCTTGTACTTGCGTCAGCAAAATGCCTGAAAAAACAAGCTTTGTCTGGTAGTTGTATTTTTAGGAACAAGAGGACTCCAGTTGTGGCTGTGATAGAGGAGCAGCACAGGACCTGAGAGTATCTTAGAGTATTTTCAGCTCTGTGTGCTCTGAAAACAACTGAACTTAGTTATGTGTGTTTGGCTTTCACCAGCATTTGCCTGTTATCTGCTGTGTGATAAAAGAGACTGATTTGTCACCTGTTTTCTTTGAGCTCAGTTAGATTGAAATTGTTCAAGTATGGACTAAATGAGTACAAACAGTGAAGGAGGGATTGACTCACCTTTGTTTGGGTTTTGGAAATGTGGTGACTCACCAAACTGACTCCAAGTGTCCCCCAGTTTAGTGTCTGCGTTTATTTTTGCATCAAACTATTGCAATGCTTGTGTTCCAACAGTTGCCTGAAGCATTTTGGGAGTGCATGGCAGGGGAAAGTGACTTCAGGGAGGTTTGTGCACTCACATTACTGGGCAATACCCTCTGCTGTGGGTTCTTGAAGTAGTTTGGGCTCTAAATGGAGCAACCCATTTGAATTGGCTTTGCTCCTGGTTTGAAATGGCAGCCCAGGGCAGTAATGCCCATTTCAGTGGTTTCCTGGCTGGTACACACACGTGAGGTTGTAAAAGGTAAGGGAATAAAGTGTATTTCAACAGCTTTAATAGCCAAGTGCCTTAAACACTAATGCTCTTGGCTGTGTTTGTGTGCTGAGGTGGTTAATGTGCCTTGAGTGGATTTATCCCAGTCTTCCAAGGCTCTGGAAGTCACTGTTGACCTGGTGTTAGCAATGGGAAGGAAATGCTGGAAGCTTTTGACCACCAGAATCCAGCATGAAGCACAGCTTTACTGAGCACTCTTCTCTAGCCCATCTGAAGGATTTCTCTCTTTTTTCTCCTGACCTTATCCCTTTTATCACTGCTCTGCATTGTCTTGCTTTTCAGCCTGTAGCTCAGTGTTACTGCTCTGTTTGCTTTCAAAGGCAATAGTGAGTGTTTAACAGCCTTCAGGGTCGTAGAGAGTATCTCATCAAACACACACGTGGCTCCATGTCACGACTTTCACTTTTTATTTAGGAGCTTGGAAGGGAAATAAAATGCTGCACCACAAAGTTGGTTTGTGTGCTGAACGGAATGAGAGCTACCAGCACTTCATGGACTGTGCTGTGAGAAGGGTTGAATTTCCACAAAGTCTTCGAATCACTACGACAGGAAAAAATACTCAATTCTACTATTTTTGTTCTGTTTATTACTTACCCTATGTGTATTCACATCCTGAGCAAAGGAATCCACACGTCCTTGGTTTTGCAGGCTCCAAAACTCCACAGGTTAGAGTAGTTTCTGAAAGGTGACTGAATATTCCTGAGGGAAGAAGCATTTCCTTGGTTATTTTAACAGATTGGGGTTTGTTTAATGGTTTCTTGATGAGCATTTCATTGTATCAAGACCAAACCTAAGGAATGACTTGGATTTAGACTGACAAGAAAGAAACTGGAGCTGCAGGTCCCTGTTCTGTAGGATCAGACTGCAAGACACAACTGCTATATTCCCATGCTGTTCTGTGTCCTTTCATATATGAGAACAATAATAGTTACCAGTAATTTGCTGATGTTGGATGTATTTGCATGGATACCATTAATTTTGTGTGTGGAATTTTCTCAGCATGATCATTATTATCAGTCTAACTTTCCAGGCTCTGCTCTGGTTTATTCAGCCTGTTAGACACTTGTTATCTGTGGTTTATTTCAGCTCACTAATAGATGCTTTCAAAACTCAAACGAAAAATGGTAGGTGGGTGAGGGAGTGAATTTTGGGGTTTTTTTAATACCCAAGTGTTGGGTTTTTGTTGTAGTAGGAGTCAGATGTTTTCCTGGTCCATCTGCCCTGTTGGCAAACGACAGAAAAAGCAAAGGATGGAAGGCTGAGCTCTTTGGGAGACTCTACGTGCTCCTTGTCATAGAAACCCAGGTCTGCACAGCCCCTCCTGCAGCAGGGGGGACTGGTCTGACTGGGAGCCCTGGCTCCTCGTAAACATCCCCTGCTAATGAGCTGCCTCTGCTTTGGAAGGATCAAACACATCTAATGCTGTGCCTAATAAGGCACAATCGAATCAAGCAAAGCTGTCAATTAAGCCTTCTATTAAATTTCTCACTATAAATGAGCCTAAAGCCAAAGTGCTGTCTGAGCTCTGCTCATGGCTGAGGGGGTTGGGAGGGATTTTTAGGATCAGTGTAGCCCCAGTTTTGGGTCTCACTCAGGTGATGTGTTCCTGCTGCCTGATCCTGCAGCATCGTGGCCAGCAGAGCCGAGTGCTGAGATCCATGAGATCCATGTGCAGTCCCTGGTTTGCTGTTGTGACAGAGAGAGGTTTGGTGGTGGCAGGTAATGGATTTACAGACACCTAGGTGCCTTCAAAAGGGACTCCATCTGCATCAGTCTTTTCCCTTTCCTATTATTCAAGGGCAAAATGTATGCCAAAAGGATATCCCTCCAGTAGCAGCAGCAGCAAAGAATGATCACATTTCAGCAATGCCAATTAAGTAAGGATAATTGAGATTATTTTTTAAAGCAGTGCTGTACACACACCTGCCAAGAGGCCTTGAAGATGAACAACCAGGAAGGCACAAGATTAAACTTGCAGTGTATTGGCTAAAGAAGGAGTGGTTTACTGGGAAAAAAAATCACCAAAAAGCATTCCAGTAAATTTTGCCAAAATCCCTTTTTTGTAGAAGCCTTGTAAAAAGAAAAAGCTTTGCTTCACTAGACTGTAGTTGGCATAAATATTGCTGTAAGTAATGTGAACTCAGTGAAAACATCATAACTCTTTGTGCTTTTTCTGAGCCTTCACTTTGGTGTTGGGAAACTGTTCCATTTCTGTCACTTCAGCTAGAGAATTCACTTACCCTTCTTTAACAGATCTGCTGCTTGTAGGGAGATTTCATGCATTAATATATATTTAATGCATTCTTAATTACCTGCTTAGGCATGGTGGAAAATCTCCAGAGCCACTGAGCTGAATGACATCCTCCCTCTCTGCCTGGCAACACGTGACATGCAGGTGAGATGGCACTGGGTGCCAGCAGGTTCTGGTTACCTCCTGCCTCTGCTGATCATCCCTGTGGGGTCAGGATGGGACCAGCAGTGTCCTGTGCCACTGCATGTGCTCCTTGACTCCTAAGGAGGTTGATTGGGCATTTAACCACTTTCACCTGGAACAGGAGCATGGGAAGTCACTCAGCAGCTCTGGCTAAACACCAGGCAGTGTCCATAAACACTTCCAGGCTTGTTGTGAAATTAATACATTAGTAATTGGTTGGCTTAATGTGTGGGAATCAACTGCAGGGCAGGATGCAGTTGTTCAGTGTGTGGGCAGAGAGCAGGGAGGGCTGGTTTAGTTTAATTTTTCCCTGTGGCTGTGGAAAGCCAAGCTGTGCCTAGTGACCAAAGCTCGTGGGGCAAACAGCTGGTCAGCAGTTACCAGGAGTTATAATAGATGCTGTTATTGCTAATATGATGATGGGTTCAGGACCAGTGTGGCCAACAGCACCAAGGAAGTGATTCTTCCCCTGGTGAGGCCACACCTTGAATGCTGTGCTCAGTTCTGGGCCCCTCAGCTCAGGAGGGACATTGAGGAGCTGGAGCAGGTCCAAAGAAGAGCAACGAGGCTGGGGAAGGGACTGGAGCACAAGTGGCATGAGGAGAGGCTGAGGGAGCTGGGGGTGTTCAGCCTGGAGAAGAGGAGGCTCAGGGGAGACCTTAGCACTTGGAGGTTGGAGTCAGGTGAGGGTTGGAGGTTTTCAAGCTTAGACTGGATGTGGCACTTAGTGCCATGGTCTAGTGACCACGGTAGGGTTGGACTGGATGATCTTGGAGGTCTTTTCCAACCCTGTTGATTCTATGATTCTATGAATAACAGCATCTTTTATTGTGAGTATAGTTACTAATCTCATCTGTTCTTGCAGTAGATGATCTGCTTGTGCCCTGCCTTTTGCCAGTTCCAGCACAAAGTGATTCTCTTGCTGTTTGGGGGTTGACTCCACACAAGGACTTGAGGTCTCTAGACCCAGCACAGTGTCAGGTCGTGCTGGGAAGGTGTCAGCTGTGCCAGGATTGCTCTCACTGCAGCCTGAGGCCAGAGGACACTTGGCCTGCAGAACAGAGGGCACAGAGAGCACAGCAAAAGTGCCTGCACAACAGCACACAGAGACTCACACTGTCTCTCCCCCTCAGTGCTTGGAGGCCTTGAAACATTTCCTCTGCAAGTGGTATAAATTTGCTGATTATTCCCAGGAAAGATTTTTGAAGTAATCTCAAAGGAGTGAAAGGTCACTGAGCAAGGAGAGCAGAATTCTCCCAGCTGGATAATTAAAAAGAAAATTAAAAAGTGTGCTAAGTTTGGGATTGACTTGTGGCCATGCTTTGAAGATTAAAAGGGCTTTTTCCATTTGGCTGAGGGAGGTTGGGATTGGTGGGAGGAGGAGCTGTGGCTGCCAGAGCAGTTGGGCAGCACTGCAGAGCTGTTTGCTGACTGAGCTGTGAACAAGATCCCAGGATCACTCACCACAGGTATGGATCTCTGCTCTTTCCTCCTTTTTTAAAACCCTTTGGCCTTGCAGCTGGAGATTTCAACCTGGCTGCTCACACTCTAGTGCAGGGAGGTTTTCAGGCACCCAAGCAAATGGCATATGAAACGCAAAACGATGAATTATTTTTTTTTATAAACATGTTTTGCTTTTAGAAAATGAAAATAGCTGCAACTTCAGCTAAAGGATGGAACTTTCCATGTGCTTTGCACAGCCTGTGGCAGGGTCAGTCTGATGGGGTTTTTCTGTGCAGAAATCTAGCCTGCACTTTTGATACTATGAGCAGTTAGAGAAATGGAGAGAGAAGCTGAAATATGAGTGTGCTACCTAAATGGTAACAGAATTCCCTGCCCATGGCAGGGGCTGGAGCCTAGATGATCTTTAGGGTCCCTTCCAACCCAAGCCATTCCATGAGTCTCTAAAAATAATGCCAAGGAATAAAAGAAAATCACAAAAATTGCAACTTCACAGATAAGAGCAGATGTTTAAAGTCTAGACTTGGTATAGGAGTTTGCATATCTATGTGGGTTTTGTGGCTGCAGTGTTGGTAGGTCAGAGCTGCTGAGCCAGTCATGGGTTTTTGCTCGTGGCTGGAACCCGTGAGCACACCCAGATGTGCTTCTGTGGCTGATGCTGGAGACATACAGACATTGGAGGTTTTAGAGGTGATGTCTGACTGTAGAGCTCTGGTGTGTAGCTGATAGGGTGTAGGGTTGTTGGGTACTCCAGCTTGTTACTTCAGTTGGGTGACTTACCTGAGCATCCCCGAGCTGGGAATGCACAGTCATCTTCTGAGTGTGTTGATAATGTTTCCTGGGCATGGAGTGGTTTGGGTTGGAAGGACATCAAAGCCCATCCAGTTCCACCCCCTGCCATGGGCAGGGACACCTTCCACAAGCCCATGTTGCTCCAAACTCTGTCCAGCCTGGCCTGGAACACTTCCAGGGTGGGAGATGTGGGAATTCATGAAGGCAGTGATGTGTTACGGGTAGCTACCTCTCCTGGTGCTCTGCTGCTCAATAAACAGGGTTTGCTTTTGTCAGTTCTTCAGAGAAAAAAGGATTTGAGCTTTGGCCTTTAATTACCAGCACACCTGGAGGTCCAGGAAAGACGTAGGAGTCTGACTTAGTTTATGGATGTGGTGAATACAATAGCAGGTCCCAAAAAGCACATTCCTTCTCCATTAATTCTGGAAGCACTTTGATCTGTGCCTGTGGAGTAGAAGACTTTGGCTTCACTACTCTTTTGTTGTTGTTCCTTCTTGAAAATGATTCCTTATTTCTTGCCCAGAAATCAGCTACAGGTATTTTTAAAAGCACTTGCACCTTGTAATTACTTTTTCACGTAGGGAATTGTCAGTCAGCTTTGAGGTCAGCTACAGGTATTTTTAAAAGCACTTACACCTTCTAATTACTTTTTCAAGTAGGGAATTGTCAGTCAGCTTTGAGATACATCAGCCCCTGGAGTTTTCTTACAAGTGTTTAAAAATACACAGTCACAGGAAAAGTTCTCATAAACACTGTCATCCAAGCTGTGACTGGATCAGGGGTTTAAAAGGAACAGGAGTTGGGCACAGAGCATTTTCCAACTGAAATCCATCTGATGTCAGTGCCCCCAGGTATCCTTTCTTTGGATGTTAGAGCATCCAAAGGGGCAGGGAAGATGGTGAAGAGACTTGAGGGGAACTTACAAGAGTCACAGGAAAAGTTCTCATAAACACTGTCATCCAAGCTGTGACTGGATCAGGGGTTTAAAAGGAACAGGAGTTGGGCACAGAGCATTTTCCAACTGAAATCCATCTGATGTCAGTGCCCCCAGGTATCCTTTCTTTGGATGTTAGAGCATCCAAAGGGGCAGGGAAGATGGTGAAGAGACTTGAGGGGAACTTACAAGGGGGTTGAGGTCACTTGGTCTGTTCAGCCTGGAGAAGAGGAGACCTCATAGCAGTGCTTCCTCATGTCATGAAAGGAAGTGGAGAAGCAGCACTGACCTCTTCTCTCTGTCAACAGGGAATATGTGTCAGTAGGGCCCAGGACTGTGCATCTCTCCTTGTATTAACTGGGAAGCTTCAGAGCAGTTACAGTAATTCCTGGTGTGTATTTATTTCAGCATTAGGGAAGAGCAGTAGAAGTTTTCCTATTAAAGCAAATCTTCCGGTAAGTGCTTTACCAAGGGATTCATAATTCAATGGATTTATAAATGTTGCTCTAAGATCAAACTTAATAGCTTAGTGTTTCTGCTGTTCCCAGTCGTGGGTGGAAGTGGATCTATTTATTCCATCCCTGTGTGATGCTGTTTTCCATGTTTGCTGGGTTATGTTGAGTGTTCCTGGGGGCTGCTGGTTAAATCGGATCTGATGTAAGAGATTACATATTTGCTGTGGCTTTGGTAGGAAGAATACTTAAATTAGGAGATCACTACAAAAAAATGGAGGCAGGAGATGGATTGAGCTGTCAGAAACAAAGCATCCTCCAGCTCGGCCTCCGGATGAAACAGGATGTGCTTGCAGGGAAGATGTGTCTCTTCCTGACAGCATCACCACAGCTGAATGTTTGAGAGGCATCTCCTAGGCTGGAACAGTGGAAGGAGGTGTGGAACAGAGAACCTCTGTGACTGCAGCACTCTTACCTTCCTGTGTTGTGTTTCTCCTGTTCTTCCCTGGCCAGGGGGAGATCCAGAGGGGTTGGGATTTGTTGCCAGGTGTTTGCTGTGACTGGGTTGCATCATTATCAGTGCTGCTGATGGGAGAAATTCATCCTGCCTGAGTGCTGCAAAAGCAGAGGATCCTCAGGATAAATATTCCAGCTCAGCCTGCACAATGTCAGTTACTTTGCCAACGTGTGTCTGACAGCAAACAAAATTTGACTAGGGCACTCTGAAATGTTGGTTTCATCCTCAAACTGAACACTGAGCATCTGAGAAGGCAAAAAATTGGATTTTCTCATCATAATCAAAGCAAACTCCTCCTAGGAGTAACATTTCCAAGCAAGAGAAATGTTCCCACCAGTTTACATTTGGGATATTAAGCAGGTAATAAAAATGATGAGTGGCCGTGGCAGATCTTCACGACAAAGCTCCCTGCGCCGAGGCAGGGGAGGATAAATTGTCTGCTCTGATTTCCCTTCCATCAGGAAAGTGTAGTGATACCCAGAGCTGCTTAGCTGTTTGTTCCCACCTGTCTTTCACAGCATTTTGGAGCTTGGGATATTTTACAGTGTGTCTGCAGTGCTCGAAAGAGAGGAGTTAGATCTTGAATTCATCTCAGGTGTGGCAGTGATCCAGGAATTGAACCAACAGCCTGTGATTAAATCTGTCCCAACATCCATCAGGGAAAGTGGGATTGAAGTGGAGATAGCCAGATTAGCAGGTTTTTTTATTTGAGTTAAATCGTTGAGTGTAAATGCTAAGTAATCAGAAATAAATCTTTGGAGTGATGAAATTCTCCACTCACCAGTGACGAATCTTGCAGCGATTAGTTTTAATTGCAAGGTAAATAGACAACTCTTTGTTAATTGGATACTGAAGTTATGTTAATTGCATCAAACTCAGTTATACTTTGAACTGTGGTACTCAGGCCAAGAAGCATTTGAGTCCTTGGTATTGTTTAATGCAACTGTTAAACCAGTTCTGGACATTGGAGTGAAAAAGCAAATGGTTTATTTTGTTAAACCAGTTCTGGACATTGGAGTGTAAAAACCAAATGGTTTATTGCTGTCAAGGCTTTGTTTTTGCCTTGCCACTGATCACTTAGCTCCTTGTGAGCTACAGGACTGGGCTACAGGACATCAAATGCCTGGAATCTGAAATAATTTCCAGCATAGTCCCCAGAAGTGTCACAGGTGAGTGATCTTGCAGGCAATGTGGGAATCTGAGGTCAGCAGTTTGTGTTTTGTGGTCTTCAAAAGCATCACCAGATCTTAAGTCTGTTAAGGGCTGTAAGATTTCATGTTGGATGTTTCTGATTGTCAAAGTGTTTGGAATTGAGAAGGAAAGAGCAGAGGAAATAATCCAATCGTTGGAAAAGGAGCAAATGGGGAAGGAAACTTTTCGACATCTCTTTGCAGTGGGGATTAATGCTGGAACACGCTGTGGGTTTATATGCACACACTGAATGAAGTCATTGGTGATCATAGTTGGCTTCTTTCCTTGGATCTGAGTTGAGGAGTAGGGAGCTCTGCACAGGACAAGCATCAGCTTTCCCTTAGCCATGCCCTTGTCAGGCCTTGGTGCTGGATGCAAGAACAAGCACACGTCGATTCCTGAGCTGCGGATGAGCTGCAGCGTTTGGGGCTTGACAGTGGAGCAAGATTGAGCACTGTGTGACAGATTGTGACCTGTGTGAGGCTCCCAGAGCCAGGGGAGCTAGGTGGCGCCAGCAGCCTGTCTTTGCCTCCACCAATTTGGGTGCAAAAAGTGCATTTCAGGTAAAGTGAGCTCATTTTCCTGCCCAAGAATGCTTGGAAAGCTCTCAGTTGTGTGCAAGTGGCAGAGACACTAAGGGTGGGCAGTGCCTCCTCCTTGGGTGCTGCTTGTGGTCTGTTCTGCTCATCAGTACCAGCTGCAGAGGGATCCTGTCTTGTGAAAGGTGTAAGCACACGGTGAGTTTGGAGAGGGGAAAGGGAGGTGCACAAACTCGGTGGCAGTTTGGGACTGTGATGTGATGGATTACAGAGTGATGCTCAGAAGGGAAGGGCAATGTTAGGCTCTGCTGCTCCTGCAGAAAGGGAGGTGGGTCAGGGAGAGGAGATGCACAGAGAAGGGCTGAGCATCAATTTTTAGTTAGTTTTATTGTTTCAAGTCTCGTTTCTACTCCTGCATCCCTTCCCATCTCACTTGGTGTGCCCTTAACATCCCTGTTACGCATCATTTTGCACTGGGGAGGGGAATGAGCCCAGCACGAGTTGTGTTGTGTGTGTGCAGCTCTCAGTGAGGTTGTGGATCACTAACCCTTGTCTTAGGGAAGAGCTTCAAGATCTGTGACCTCTTGAAAACTTACTTAATTGCTAATGAAAATATTTCCGTGCAAGTTGCGCAAGGGAAGCTTATGGAAAGGCTTAACTTGGAGAAAATCCCCATCCTGATTGCAGCTGTCGAAGCCAGGCATGTAAATATTTATGCCACTTGAATTTTGAGTGGCTCTGGCTGAATTTTAGCCCCGTGGTGATGCTTCTCGTGGGGGTTGATCCTTTTGCTCTGCCACTGGGGTGACCCATGCATCTCCTTGCTGGGATGGTCCCTGTTGGGATGGTCCCTGTTGGGATGCTCCGTGCTGGTGCTCAGAGCTTTGCTTTGTGTAACTCTGGTGGAGATGTGTAGTAGCTCTGTGTGTCCATGTGGTGTCTTCCTGCCTTGTGTAACACACTGGGGCTGTGATTGGACACGGAGCAGTTACACAATGTGGAGAGCCCAACCAGGTTATAAAAATCCTCCCGGGCTATGTCTGCATCCTCCCAGGCTGCTGCTGCTCCCTGGGCACGGGCTGGGACTTCTGCAGGAGCTGGGAGAGGTTTGTGAGGTAAGAATCCACTTGTTAATGGGGATGATTACCAAAATTCAGCTGCTTTAAGTGTGGGCATTGCTCAGTAAAGAGCTTAAAAACCTGAGTTTGTCAGTTTGAGTAACTTGTTTCAGTATCTGAAAGAGTCAAGGTCTGGATTTTTCATTTTTAAATCTGTTGTCACTGTAAAAAGAGAGGCAAAAGTATTTACCCTCTTTTGTCTCTGTCTGTAAACTTCTCTTTAATTTTTGAAGTGGGAAAAATTTATGAGGTTTATGTATTAAAAGAGGTTTTAAGGATGCTTGAGCACAAAAGTGCATCATCTTGGGTAGTTTTTTGAAACTTTATTGAATTCCAAATCTCTCATTAAATTGCACTAAATGGAAACAAATTATTTATTTCAAGGCAAACCTAATAGATAACTCGGTATAAAACTTCTCAGTGTGTGCTCAGCTGCTGGTCTTGCATTGCTTACTGGATTCAAACCCTTTCAGAAGGAGTTGAGGATCTGTTTCAGCAGTAGCCTCAGCCCTTGGGAAGGAGTTTCGTATCCAGAGCTGAAAAAATTGGCACATTACCCTGATTTGCTTAATAAATGGATTTTTTCCTAGATGAGTCTCTAACTTCACCTTTGTTTTAATGTGATGAAAGCCTTGGAAAGAAGGTAGCTTTCATCAAAGTGCCAAGTGGAAGTACAAAGCAAGCTGAGAAAGGACCCAGTGTGTGCTCAGGTTGCTTGGAGAGCAGTGAAGGAGCTTAACGAGCTGTGTATTAATATCCATAATAACGTGGAGGTATCGGAATGCTCAGATTATTAATTCTCCCCAGGGAGGCCCTGAGGATTCCATGCCATTATAAATCCAATCAGTGAGCACTGTACACCATGCAGGGAAGGCTGGAAAGGAGTTCTGTAAGGAACAGGGACACAGGGAATCACTTGATTTACCCTAAGCCTCAGTGCTGCTCTGCAGGTGTCAGTTCACAGCAGTCACTTGGTACCAAGCTGTAAAATTGTTCTCTCCTGGATTTTGTCTGCACTTCTTTGGGGTTTAATCTCATGGTTTCTCCTGTGTCCTCCTTTCCTGGTGTGTGGTGAGGGCTCTGTTTGTGCAGAGCACTGACAGGACCTCCAGATGTGCTGCACAGAACTAGGGCAAAAGTGTTGCCTGTTGAAACCACAGAATGGGAATAATGAGGTGAAGGATGAGTTAGGAACAGCTTTGACCAAACACATCTTCGTGTTGACTTGTCCTGGAAACACTCATATTTCAGCTAGTTTAGAATCACAGCCTAAATAAGCTCTTTTTTTTTTTTTTTTTTTTTAATAGTTTGACTAACCAAACTTGTAGTTTTTTGGAAGCTGTGGAGCTCCTTTGTTAAACGTCTCATTCAGCTGGATTTGAGTCTCCTTCTCAACAAGCTCATTCACACAGGAGGTTAATGAGATTTAGCTAATGTGCTTTCAATCAACGGAAGGTTTGAGCTCGGCATAACTTTCCTGCTTGTCTTTGTGTAGACTTGCCCTAATAACGTTGGTCAGTTATTAAGACACACAGTTCTGGATGGCAGTCAAAATACCAACTCCTTAAAAATTCATTAGTGCCTGCAAAGAAGGAATATGATTTTGCTTCCAGGAGCTGCTTTGAAGTGAAGTGAGAAACTCACTCAGGACTGAAACTTCTCCAAGTGTCCCTCAGCTCCTTTTAAAATCTAAATTGGTTTTTTTAAAACCTACATATTAGGAATTTTGGGCATATTTAGCAGGATCTTGCTTCTGCTGCAGGTAAAGCAATGTAGTGTTAGGAATTTGAAGTCTGGTTTTCTCTGCATGTGGATGGAGTTCACCCTTGAGTGGAGGAGGAAAATAATCTTCTCTGCAGCCTTTAAGGGTGTGGTGGCATCTCAGTGTAGTTTCAGTTCAATCACGAGTGTTCCTCAGACCAAAGAAGCTCAAACAGCCTGAAGAAAACTCTACTTGAGCCTAAAGCTACACTCTGTAAGCAAACTGGTTTAATTGGAGCAACTGCAGGCAGAAGCTGCAGGAGGAAAAAGTAAGTTTAATCACAGCCTTGCATTGTCCATCTCTGATGGAGTTTGTCTTATCCTTTCTGTGAACTTTGAACTGCATTGTAACATGTTCAAACTCAATAGGAGCAACCTTGGGCAAAGGGAAAAGGTGGTGTTAGTAGTCATGAAGGTGTAAGGAGGATCCCGTTGTGTCAGACCTGGCACTGCTGTGGCTTTGTGTCCTGCACTGGTGGCTCAGAATTTGGAAGGTTTATGTGCTGGGGAACAGGCAAGTGTGTCCTTTCCCTGGCCAGGAGGGTTTTCCCCATGAACTTGCACCTGGACTATCCTCTGCTCTTTGTCTAAGTCCTAATCTTATCTGCAGCACTGCAAACTCCTCTCAGCTCTTGGCCTTCCTGGCTTAATCGTGTGTGAGCACTGGAAGTAATTTGGTACAGAAAGGTGAATGTTGATCAGTGTCCTGGTGGAAATTTCACTTTCAGCCTTTCCATTTGAGCCAAGGCTGCAGATGATTCATTGTACTGGGTGTACCTACAGGATGTTGGATGAGTTTTATCTCTTATTCCATGGCTTTCCAACTTCTGATCTGTTGGATTTGCTATGGAGGGCTGTAAAACAGAGTCATGAGCTGTACCTGAGCTCAGTTGAGAGCTGATAAGGAGTGATAGCTCTCAGATAAATCTTCAGGCAGCAGGACATGAAGTTCTGCTTCACTTTGACACTCCTGATTGCAGAATTAGAGTGTTCTGAAAAATCTCTAATTATCATCTGTGCCATTAAGTGCAAGTTTAATTGCTGAGTGAAAGCAAGAAGAGTTGGGAAATTCATTCTCCTCATTTTCCTTGGACCAGCCCCCTGACACACATTTGTGTGTTGGCAGCACACACTCCTCTCTTCAGGAGAAGTAGTGGATGAGGCTGGTTTTGTCTTTTGGAGTTGCTTGTTTGGGAACCTTCATCCAAACACTGTCAGTAGCTCAAGAATTAATGCCAGGCAAGCTTGGTGTGCTCTCTGGTGGAATTGGGAGCAATTCCTGAGGAGCAATCACTCCACCCTGGAGAAGACAGCAGTCCTGCAGGTTTGTGATGTGAAGTCGAAGAGGATTAGGTGGTCTTGTCTGTTCTCTCAGTGGAGATGCTGGTTAATGCTAACCAAGCAGCTTGAGTGCCAGAGTCCCTCAAACCACATCTCGTGGCTGGCAGGTGTCCTGGCAGGGTTTGTTGGCCTGGGCTCTTGACTGGGAGATGTCCTGCTGCCCTTCCTCTTTCCTTTCCCAATCCCAGATAATAAGCTGCCAGACTAAACCTTGCCTGTCTCCATCACTGATTTTCTTGGAGTGTAAAATATGTCTACATTGACACAAAAGGCAAATTCTTTTCTCTTCGTTCTCGCGTGCTCGGAAAAAAAAAAATCCTTCTCGTCTCTACAGTAAAAGCAAACAAAATCTCTCCAAAAAAACCCAGCCCAGACTCCTCACTGACCCCAAACCCTGAACCAGGGGCTGGCTCTTCTCTAACCTGAGCTTCACTTCTCCAGGGAACTCTGTGGTGGTTGTAAAAATGGGAATGTCTGTTTCAGAACACTGTTGTGGTGAGTGCTTGGACCACTCTCCTTCAGTTTCAGTCCAGGTCATTCATTATGCTGACTTAATCCTGACTTTAATGAGCAAATCTTAACCCCTAAATGAAGGCTCTGCCTTCCATCCCATGGTGATTTAATGAGTGCTTGGAGGGCATTTCAGTGCCCAAATTGGCTTTCTTACCTAGGTAAGTTGTGCCTCTTTGAAAAGTTAATCTCTCTCTCACCTCAAGTAACCAGAATTTTCTAGCAAGTGGGCAATTAACAGCTATTAAGAGGTTCTAAAATATTAGTACTTGGTAAGGTTTCAAACAGTGCAGAGTTGCCCCAGCAGAAGGGTCTTTGTCAGGTTGTTATTACTGCAGTTACAGTAGGCAGGAGCTCTTGGCACTGCCTAAGGAGCATTTGGAAGGGAGACTTCAGGAAAAAAACCCAACTCCTACTTATTTTCTTCCTCATAAACACCAAACTGGGTGTTCTGGGTGTCCATTTGCTGCATTTCCACCTCTGGTGATTTGGGGAGCATGTTATTAACTTGCTTTTGAAGTAATGCCAGTGGGTTCTGCTGCTTGAATGTGTTTCTGGCTGCAGAAATTCCACTTTGTGATGGTTTTAAAAGGTTATTTTTCAGGTTCTGTCCTGTGCCTTCACCTGTAGCTGTGCTGGTTTCATCCACACCTGTTTGCAGCTGTGTTTTCTCTTTGAGGCTCAGTAACCACAGGCTGCAGAATTTGGTTGGCTGCAGAATTTTCTGTGCTGTCCTGTGGGAAGTTTAAATTCCAGTCTGTTAATTCCTGTTCTTTAGCCTTGGAAATGGCAAATATGTGGATGACCATGGACAGGCAGATCGCAGAATTTGCTGTCCTGTGGGAAGTTTAAATTCCAATCTGTTAATTCCTATTCTTTAGCCTTGGAAATGGCAAATGTGTGGATGACCATGGACAGGCAGAGCTAACTAAAGGAGCAAATGTGGGAAAACTGTACTGTAGTGACCCATCTGGGAAAACAAAAGAGAACTAGTAAGGTATAAGATCTTTGCTGTTCCTGAGCCAAAACAGGCTGTCCTGTGGGAAGTTTAAATTCCAATCTGTTAATTCCTATTCTTTAGCCTTGGAAATGGCAAATGTGTGGATGACCATGGACAGGCAGAGCTAACTAAAGGAGCAAATGTGGGAAAACTGTACTGTAGTGACCCATCTGGGAAAACAAAAGAGAACTAGTAAGGTATAAGATCTTTGCTGTTCCTGAGCCAAAACAGTAGTGAAACTCATTAAAATGCAGCAGTTTATCCTGAAGCAGTTGCTTCAGCATCATCAGGCAGATTGCTTGGAGCTCCCTCCCACAACTGGCATAATTTTGGGTGAGGGTGTTCAGCAAACAGGGATAGTTTTGGGTGAGGGTGTTGAGCAAACAGGGCTGTTCCTGGCCAAGACACTGAGAGGCAGGTGTGCCTCACTCCACAGCTTCCAGGGTGGGTTTTATTTCCAACTAAGCTGTTGTAAAGGAAAGAATTCACTTCTCCAGAGATAAACCTGTGAGTAGTCTGCAGATTTCCACTTTGAAGAAGCCCAAGTGTTGTTTGCAGAGGGTGCTCAGCTATTCTACACTGCTGCAGACCTGGAGGTGTGTTTTGTTCCCCAAAAGTGCTCTGGAAATGAGGGTGACATTGGAAGAAACCCAAGATTTCAATACGCTACTATAATGACAGGAGACCACAAGAGGAGAATGAGAGAATAATCACAGTCCTCCCATCCTGAAAGAATTTAAAATTCCCACAGCTTTTTCTTTAAGTGATAATCTCCTTATCAGGAAGGAGTGATAAGGGCTGGTGAGTCAGGAGCACCAAGGCAACCCAAGGCTGCAGGAATTGTGCTTTAATACATGGATCTTAGGGAATAACACCAACTTCTCTCTCATTTCCAGGAGCTGTTGATGTGAACCAGACCCTGGTGTCCCAGCTGGGTTGCTGAGCACTGTGGTGGTCCCTGGAGGTGCTGCTCTTTGGATCAGTCCCTGTCCTTAGTGCCTGGCCTGGAATCCAGCAGCATCCATTTGGGTGCTGTATGCAATCCTGGACATTCTGGACACGATGGGGATTGGCAAGAACACCACCTCGAAATCAGTGGAGGCAGGAGGCTCCACAGAAGGCAAATATGAGGATGAATCCAAACATCCCACCTTTTTCACCCTGCCTGTAAGTAGCACATTCCAGTACTACACAGTCAAACCCAGTGTGAATCAGTTAATGACACAGTCAAGCCCAGTGTGAATCAGTTAATGATGTTCTAATCGTGTTGTACAAGACCTTGATTTCCACCAGCAGCTTTGTTGTTTTTTTTTTTTTGTTTTTTTTTGTTTTTTTGTTTTTTTTGTTTTTTTTTTTTTTGCCATTTTGCTGACCTCTTTTGCCTCTGAGTAGTGTTGCTGTATAAACACAGCCAGTGCTGCTGTCTGGGGTTATTTCATGTGCTCCTAGGACATGCAGCACCTCAGGCACTGCATGATTAGAGCAATTAGCTGTCCTATTGCAGCATGCAGCAGCCTCTGGTGTAGAACCATGGAATCACTGAGGTTGGAAAAGAGCCCCAAGTTCAACCTTTGGCTGAATCCCACTACTAAACCCTGTCACAAAGTGCCACATGTGCTTGTTTTTGAACACTTGCAGGGATGGTGACTCCACCTTGTGTTTCTCTTTTGGTTGTGTTTTTAAGGTTGTGATAAATGGTGGAGCAACATCCAGTGGTGACCAGGATACAGAAGACACAGAGTTGATGGCCATCTATACTACAGAAAATGGCATTGCAGAAAAGGTATGTGGTGGTTCCCTTCTGGGTCAGAACTCACTCTTGCTTTCAGTTCACTGTTTGGCCACAGCAGCCTCAGTGGGCTGAGAGGTTTCCTGCTCCCAGCAGATGTGCTGACCTGCAGATTCAGATCAGGCTGGGGGGAGTTCTGGCCTCATGACTCCTCTGGTCACACAGTTTGGTTGCAGAACACAGAGCATGACTCAGGAAGTGTCAGAAACAGTTAATGCACTTTGCCCTGGCACCAAAATTCAGAATATGCAATTTCTTGATTTCTTCATTTCCATTGGCCTTTTGCATGGTTTCCCTGGGAAGGTCATTGTGCTCTGGTCTCAGTTCTGTAGTCAAGGAAACTGGTGGTGTTGAGCACCTTCAAAAGTGGGACCTTTCCCACTTTCTTTCCCAATTTCTTCCAAGCTCTAACCTCATAAGCTTAATTTTTCTAGCTCTTTTTCCAAGTAGGGGCTGCTTGTTATCACTAAGTGACAGCTCTGTGAGTGAACTTCTGGTCATAAAAGCCCTTGAACATTTTTCCTTAGGATAATGATGACTCAGCTATTCAGGAAGACCCCGCTGAGGCCTCAAAACAGACCAGTTTGGGTGTGATTTTTCCAGCTTTGCTCTCCATTCCATCATTCCCCAAGCCTGTTTGGTAGTAACCCTGCAAGCTGAGGTGGTGTGAATCTGAGCTTTTGTCTAAAATAAGGACGAGGCTTATGGTGGCTGAGGTGGTGTGAATCTGAGCTTTTGCCTAAAATAAGGATGAGGCTTATGGTAAATCTGAGCAGCAACTTCTGAGATGTTTATGTCAAACTGACTCTGTGCCTTAGCTGTGAAAAGCCTTAACTTGACCAGTTTTTTCATATGTCCTCACTGAAACAAGAAAAAAACTCTTGTGATTCCAGACAGGAGCATCATGAGCATCTGAGGCTCATCTGCCAGAGGTTTTTTTGGTGCTGCATTTGTGTGTCTGTGATGGCTGAGTTTTGGAGCATGCTCAGACTAGTGAGAGACAATCTGATAAAGCCTTGAGCAAAAGGTGTTTGGCTGAAATTGTGCAACCCAGATAAATGATCTCGAGACACTGAGGCATGTCTCCATGGCCTGCTTTCCCCAAACATGGATTTTTCTCCCTTCCAGGGAAGAAATAAGACAAACAAGTGATGCACAACACAGTTACTGTCCCATGGGTGACTTGGCCCCCACCATGTCCCCCAGCAGTGACCAGCAGCTCCAGCCAAATCCCCCAGTTTGTATCCCAGGCAGGACGTTCTGTGGCCTGGAACATCCCTTTGGCTAGTTCAGCTCAGTTGTCCTGGCTCTGCACCCTCCCAGCTCCTAGTGCAGCTCCTCACTGGCAGGGCATGAGGTGCTGAGAAGTTCCT
>NW_008672146.1:18902-31692 GCF_000695815.1 Acanthisitta chloris | reverse complement strand
CAACCTGTGCCAGTGTCTCACCACTGCCTCATTCCCCCTGTTTACACTTACCAGAAAAATGAAAAAAATAAAGCACAGCATGTTCCACCTCTGGCCAGCTACAAATAATTAAAAGGATTAGTCTGTGATCAGTATCTCCTCCAGGAAGGTGCAGTTCATTCCCAGCAGTTCCCTGTGGCACAGTTGGCAAGCACCAGCCCCGAGGCAGCATTAAACCAGCTGGCACATGCTGGAGATGCCTACCAGTGACTACCCAGTGAGTTACTGGGGTAGCCAGGCCTCACCTGGGCTCTCCAGCTCCTCAGGGCTCAGGTTTGATTGAGGTGAGAGCTAAGTCTGGCTTGTGGAAGGAATGAGGAATATCCTGTTCAGTTTTTTATCTGACCATTTTGATATGTAGGACAGACATTGCTGTGACAATTTTGCCTTGAAGTTTGCAATCCTTATGTTAAAAGGTGTGTAACCTTCACTCTCCAAAGAAAAGCTCAGTTGGTCAATCCTGTACCCAAAGACCTTTCTCTGTGCCATGGACCAGCTCCTTGGTTTCTAGGCCTGGTGCTGGTTTTGTTCTTTGCAGGCTAATTGAGGACTGATGTAATCTCAAGTGAAAAGCTCTAAAAGGACTAATGAACTTGCTGCATGTGCCATAGTCTTCCTGGTGTAAACAGAGCATCACTTCTGCTTTCTGCTGGCCCAAGAGGGGGGTAGGATAGGAGGGAATGGAAGGGCATGTGGAAAAGGCTCCAGCAAGCCAACACTCACAGGATTCATGAAGCAAACAGTTAATTTCTGCTGATCCTTCTCTGTTCCTACCTCACGAGCAGATGTTGCAACCATTGCTGCTGTTCCTTCATGACCTCAGCCTCTCTGAAAGTGTCTGATGACCTCTTAGTCAAAATGTTGAATAAACAGTGTTGCTGGTGAGCAAAGTTCTCAGGTGGAGCCTGTGGTGCAGCGAGGGGAGGGATGAGGCAGACACACACACGTGTGTTTTCTTTATGTGGGTGTGTTTGTAGAGTCTCTCTGGGAAAGGTTAGCAGAGCTGGTTTATGACCACGAAATTTTCACACGACTTTCTCTGAGTAAACATATGCTTTCCTGACAAAGTTCTTTGAAGAAACCTCTAGTGTGATAAGTGTCCTGCTCTTTGTTCAGTACTCTGTTGGCTGTTGAGTCTTCCTCCTTCTGCTTGGCTTTGGGTCAGCTACCTCTTGCCCTGCCTTGGATCTATACATAGTTTGATTGCCATGAGGGTTTCCTTATCTTTTTCCCAAGTTCTTTTGCTCTCTCCAACTCCCTGGCAGGAGGTGCAGCCAGATGGGGTCAGGCTCTGCTCCCAGGGAGCAATGGATAGGACAAGGGGAAACAGCCTCACGCTGTGCCAGGGGAGGTTCAGGTTGGATATTGGGGGAATTTCTTCATGGAAAGGGTTGTCAAGCATTGGCACAGCTGCCCAGGGCAGTGGTGGAGTCACCATCCCTGGAAGTGTTCAAAACACCTGTGGATGTGGCATTTTAGGACATGGCTTAGTGATGGACATGGTGGTGATGGGTTAACGCTTGGGCTTGATGATCTTGGAGGTCTTTTCCAACCCAAATGATTCTGTAATTGAAATCCTTGATTTTTTTCGTTCGTTATTTTCAGGGAATCAGGTCATTTCATTTCATTTCAGTCAATGAAAACATGTGATCAGTGCTGCAAAGTGGCCAGAGGAGTTGGGTGGGGAGCAAACACTTTCCCTTACTCCTCTGTTTGGGAGCTGTTCCCTGGTGAGCAGATTACTCAGTGCTTAGCATGGTTTAAAAGAGCTTTCTGCAGTCAGTGTTTATGTATTTTGCTTTTCCAAATACCCTCAACCTTTCCACAGTGTTGTGGTCATTTAAACTCTTGGAACTGGAGTTATCCCAGTGGTATTTGCTTTCCCAACAGAAAGCTGAGATGAGAGGGAAGTGCCATAGCTGAGTTTGGCTTTTCTGACCTTGAAGGTGATACCCAAATGGAGATTGCCTAAGCATAATCCGTGGATGTGTTGGGATTTTTGGAGAAGTAAAGACCATTGGAGACAGTCACGAGTCTGGCAGAGCTCCCAGTCCATGTGTGAGGTGACTTCACGTGCTCAGGTTGTGTCCCAGTGTGGATTGGGGCAGAACAGGAGTTACACAAGGTCATTTTTGGCTAGTTGATCTGAAACGATAAAACCTGATACTTCCTCCTGCTTTTGTTGTTGCTATTGAGACTTCAGAGCATTATATTTTTGTTCTCAGGAATTTCCAAACCAGAGAGTTAGAAGGAAGTTGTTGAACTTAGCTGTGAAGAGGAAATGGTGGAGCTGGACGTTGTTTTGATGGGAAACCTGCAGGGAGGTTGATGTGTGAATGTGTGTGCCCAGTTGTCTGTTGGCTCCTTGTGAACTGGGGCACGTGGTGGACCAGAGTGTGGTCCCACTGGGTTCCTGGGGGAGTGTAAATTCCCTGAGGAAATCTGCTGGACTGATCCAAGTTGGCCTGAGTTGTGTCAGTTACAACAATTAGCACTGAGTGTGGGATGGAAGCAAAACCAATAAATCCTTTGGCTAAAAAGGCTAACCAAGATGAAATTGAGTGAGAATTAAAGCAGGGAAGTAATTGCCTTGATGAGGAAACTTTTTGGGTCTCTTACATAAGGTTAGAGCTATTCTGCTCTGGAAACAGCCACTCTTGGCTCTTCTGCTTAGTTCCACTTCTTCCCTAGTTTTTTTCCATTTTAAAAGTAATCAGTCCTGCCATGCTAATCCCATTTTTGGGCCCCTTTTGGCTGCCAGATCCGTTGTATCATGACCCAGCAGTTGTGTGTCAGTGTAAATAAGCAGGGAATGGCAGACAGAGAGGAATGTGTTGGGGAGTTGGAGCTGAGCTCATCCTCAGAGGTGAAAGGCTTGGAAAATGTCACCCATGAGCATTGAATGGGAGTGTCTGGGAATTGCCTGATGGTTCCCATTCACTTTGGTCAGCTGTGGTAGTAATTTGCTGTTGTCCTCTGTGTCTTGCCCCCTGTCCTACCCTGCCCTCCCACCCGAGCAGAGCTCCTTGGCCGAGACACTGGACAGCAGTGGCAGCCTGGATGCCCAGAGAACTGACATGATTTACACCATTGAAGATGTTCCTCCTTGGTACCTCTGCATATTTCTGGGGTTACAGGTAAGTTTCAAAACAGGTGGAGTTCTTCCTCTGTAACTTTTAAAGCTTGTTGAGTGTTTTCTGTCGAGTTCATTGCGTTTGTGTACGTGGTGGTTTTATTCTTCCTCGCTCTGATCAGTTTGAAAGAGGTGTTAAGATGGTTTATTCTGTAGCTGATCACACATGGTGTGGATAATGGTCTCTATTAGTGTTCTGCTTATGTGTTTGTGAGCTTCACTTAGCTGTTTAGTCCTCCAACACAAGTTAGTGAGCAAATGGAAAGTGTTGAGCTTCAGGAGAGGCTTTTGGCACCTCTGGAATTAAAGGTGGAGGGAGATAATGGTTTAGTCTGTCATTGTGAATATTGAAGCTGAGACTGGAGTTGTTTCAGTTCTGAGAGCATCACCCTGGGACCTTGCTAGGGAGTCAGGGCAGGCAAATTCTGTGCTCCCTGGAGTGAGTGGAGCTGTACTGGGAGCTGGGCCCTCCCCCCAGCTCAGCCACTCACTTGTGTGGGGCACAACAGCTCATTTCACCTCCTTCCTTTCTCCAGTGGAAACAACATCTGTCCCACAGGAATGCTGAGAATCCCTTCATATCTATATAAAGTCTGTTGAGATCTCCAAACAAATACATTCCAGAGCATCCTTTTATTTCTGCCTTTCCTCAAGGACAGGCAGTTCCGGAGCACTTCTATTTTTACTTGCCTCCTTGAGTATGGTGGATTTGTTTGTTTGTTTTGCTGAATGTCTTTGGGTTGAGAAAGAATGAAGGAGTGCCCAGTTTTGGTCCTTGGGAGTTTGTTTGCATCCTGGTCTGTGGGTTTGGGTTGTGAGTGAATGGGTTTTCACACAGCTGCCAGTGAATGGAGGTGTTTATCTGCTCCTCTGAGCTCCAGGCTGTTTTGAGCACAGTTACCCAGATACCTCCTCCTCAAGAGCAGCAGCCCCAGAGCTGTTGAAATATCCTACAGAAACAGGGATGATTCCCAAGGGACAGCTCGACATGGGAGGAAGATATTTCACCAGCAAGTGAGAGCTTTGGTGGAGGTTCAGAAGCAAAGATAGCCAGTGCCAAAGCAAAGATGGTGATAAATGAATTTCCTTGCAGCACTGACAACCTTTTGGTGTCTCCACAGCATTACCTGACGTGTTTCAGTGGCACCATCGCCGTGCCCTTCCTGCTTGCTGATGCCATGTGTGTGGGCTTTGACCAGTGGGCCACCAGCCAGTTGATTGGGACCATCTTCTTCTGTGTGGGCATCACCACCTTGTTGCAAACAACCTTTGGGTGCAGGTGAGCTGTGGGACTTGAGTCCAGTTGTTGAGATGGTGATCAGACATCTGTTGGGTGCAGGCTAAGATCCAAGAGGGAGGTGGTCTGTTTTCAAAGGATGAAACACAAGATAGCAGGTCAAATACAGAGCAGCTTGGGAGAGGTTTTGGAAAGCTGCTGCCAAAAAAAGGTGGATCTGAAATCAGAGAAGGCATTTCAAGGGTAAGAAAACAGAGCAAGGAGAGGGGCGAAGGAGGAGGGAAACCCACAAGAGCAGAGAAGTGTTTCTGGGGAAAGGAAAAGTTCATACACCTTGGTGAAGAGGAACTCATTTGAGTGTTTTTATTAGTTTCCTAAAGGATATTAGGTTCTTGCCAATATTGAGCTGGTTGTGATTTAGTCCTACAACAAATTGTATTCTCAATCTTGTTAGAGGGATTGACAAATTGCAAAGGTAGGAAAAAGTACTGAGGGTAACTTGTTATTCTCTGAACTGAGTCACTGTTACCTGCCAATACAGCAGATAATTAGGCTTTAATTGTTAGTTGCTCTGAGTTGCAGGTAATGATAACTCCTGAAGTTGGGAAGACACACACAAAGGTGAAGCCTTCAGGGGTGTCTCTCCCTCTCCTTTGCTCTGCTCAGGATGAAACAAGAGCCCAGTTAGCAAATACTTGCAGAAATCTGCTGTTGGCAAGGACAGGATGTTGCTTTGTTAACATGCAGCTAAATCTTGTGTGTTCCACAGTGATCCCTGCAGAGATGTTTGGTGTGGTGACTTAAATTTGGGAATAGCTGACACCTGTGGAGTCACTTCTGCATCTCCTTGAATAAACCAAGAGTGCTAAGGAAAACCAGCAGAAAAGGGCAGGTTTTGAGAGGATTCCCTCATATGGGCACCTGGTTCTTGGGTCCTTCAGTTCAGCTTCAGGACAGTGAGCTGAAATGTTGCTTTCCCATGGAAAATGGCTCAACACCTCCCACGTTTGTGAAGGCTTAGCTAAGAAACAGGATCTTTGGGTGGCAGAGGAGTCTCAGGAGGGTGCAGGAGTCTGTGAGAGATCAGCTTTTCAGCTCAGCATCTTCCAGATATTGCAGGTGTTCCAATGTAATCTTTGGTTGCTATTTTAGTTAACTTCAATTAGCTCTTGGTCTTTTTCCTTTGGAAAAAAACCTCTTTTCTCTTAGGAGATCCCTCCTCTGTTTTGTCTGAAAAGTTCATTCTGATAACAAAGCAGCACAGTGAAAACTATTGAAATTGGAGATAATTTTCTATCCCTGATGTATTTTCTTTTAGTCAAGACTCCCCAGAGTTAATAATCATCATTTCAGCCCCATTGGCTCTCTGTGCTGTAACATAAATCCTCAAGTACCTCATCTGGAAGGAGCAGAATTGTTCCCCCTGGTGATTTGAACCTCCTTCCAATGGGAGTGATGTGTTTTTTTCCCCATCTTCAATTTGTCTTTCATTTAGGAAATGGAGGGTTTTGATGACCTAGGCAGGAACTGGATGATAAGGTTTTACTGTTCAGCTTTGAGTGTCTCCTCCTGAGATTTATGGAGGTGTAAAACCTTCCAGTTCTGTTGGAAGTGCAGAGCTATGGATGGAGATGAGCTCAGAAGGAGCTCATTTTCCTGCTTCCTGAGACTTTATCTCTTCACAGAACTAAAGTTTGTCATGGTTTTCTCCCCTAACTAATCCTGATTCTTTATTGCTTACTATGGAGTGGTTTGGGGCTCTGTCAGAAGGAAAGGGACCAAAATGATGGTCCCATCACACTGGAATTCTCTTCCCTCTGTGTAATCCCACCCCTATCCTCCATCCTACAGGGATTTTTCCCTTCCCAGGGACTCCCCCTTGCACTGTAGTTACCTTTTTTTATATACTTGTTTGGCTCTTAAAATAACTGAACTTGTATTTAAGGCAAAAATTTCCACGCTTGGATGTTTTATAACTCCTTCCCATGTGATCCTGGGTTTATGTAAGGCTGGGAATGGGATAGAGCAGCAACAGCCTCTAAATGAGATCTTGAAGTGTTAGTTGGAAAGTCTGTCCACGGTGAAGTATTTCAGCAAATAAAGCCACTCTGGTTTCAAAAGGTCAAATTCCATGGTTTAAAGGGCCTTAAGGATGGATTTAGCTCCATTCTGAGGTGGAGTTGTGGTCAGTTTGGTACCCAGACTAGCCTGAGGAATTCCAGCTATTCATTAGGTTCTGCAGTAAGCCAGAAGCCTTGGCAGGGCTTCAGGGTAATTAGTGTGGCTTAGATAATCAGCACAGCTCTAATCCAGCTCAGTGTTTCGGGGCTGTTGCTGTGCCCATCACTGTGCCCTGAGCTCTCCCACCTCTGAGTGGCAAGTGAAGGTGATGAGACACTTCCCAGTGCCTCTAACGGTGTGGAATGCTCTGTCTCCCCGGGAGCTGCTGCCAAAGATGAGCAAGCAACTCGCTAATTTAGACATGAAATTAAAATGATATCCCACTCCTAAGCTTTAGTACTTTAAGCCCTTGGTACTTTGGCTGGCAATAAATGCCTGGATTAACATCCAGAAGTCACATTCCCAACTGCAACTGTCTGTCCAGAAAGAGACAGATCTTACTTGGCTGATTTGGAGTAAGAAGTTTTAAAAAAAACTTGTAAAAATATTAGAAATACTCTTTTTTTTTTTTTTCTCTTCTTCAGAGGGGGAAAAATCCCAATATTTTGAGCCTGGTCACTATCCCAGGCTAACCTGAGCAGGTAGCTAAGCAGGACAAGCTGAGAGCTGCTCATTCCATGTGTGTGCAGCATATTTGGTGTGGTGCAGCACAGCCTGGGCCCAAGTCCCTGTGCACCTGACTCCATCACTAGGGAATGTGTTTGCAGTGTGTGTTCAGAGTCCCTGGGGGTGCAGAGGGCTGTGTAGGTGGGACAGAGGAGTAACAGCTTGTCATGGGCATTGCATGTCTTGCCATGGGCACCAGCTTGCTCAGCTTGCTTAATGAACCTGGAAAAATGAGGTGAATCATTCACTTGGAGCTCCCAACCGTGTCTTCCCGGAGATCAGGCTTGGAGAATCTCCCAAGGGAGTTGCATGCCAGTCAGCTGTGCCCAGGTGGCTCCTGTGGTTTATGAAATCTGAGTTTCTGATGCAGGTTTCAGCACTTTTGGAAGGTTTTAGGTTGCCCATGGTCCAAACTCCTTCCCAGTGGTGGTTGAGCTGCTCCAGATTCCTACCTGTGACCTGTACCACTGTTAGTAACATGCTTTTGGTTTGCTTTTTTTTTTGTGTTCAGCCTGGATAATGTTTTTTTCCCCATATTTTTCCTTCTTTATGCCTTTTCTGATCCTTATCTGAATCTGCTACAGTTCTTTTTCCTGTGCTGGTGTTTGCCCTGGCATCAAGGAGCTTCATTGTGGCTGTAAAACAGCCATAAACAGTGCAGTCCATGAGCAATTACCTGTTCCATGTGTTCCAGTTGGGATCTGCAGGGAAAGGGAATGGGATTGCAATTCCATTAATGTCAGTATTTATAGAACAGTTCAAAGTGCATCTTGTCTGCAGTTAAGTAACATCTGGATGTGTCGTTACGCAAGCTGCAGTGGGTTCGTGGTGCTGAGAGATGCTCCTGAGATCTTAAGCCTTTTGGGAAGTGTAAACACCAATGCTAAGAATGTCATCTTGAAATTCTTGCAGTGTTTGTATGTATTTGTGGTAACCACCTGGTACATCTTATCTGCTCTTATCAACCCAACAGCTGTTTGCACATGCACTTAGGGATGAGTGTAGGAGTGACTGTGTGTGGAGTTGTGCAGAGGGAAGGGACTGAGTGTGCACAGAGCTCCATCCAAGAGCTTTGTCCATGGGGTGGGGTGGGAAGAGCTGCATGTTCAGCTGATGCTCACATCTGTGTCCCTGTGCTGCTGAGTCAAAGCTGCCAGCAGTGCCTGGTACCTGTGTGCTGCTCTCCTTACCTGTTCCCTTGGGCAAGCAGTGTCTTCTGTTGGCTCTCTGACTTGTGGAGTCTTAGCCTTTCTCTGCCTGGGTTTTTTTTTTGGGAAGAAATTCTCACCTTTCACGTTTGATCACTCTCACTAAAGGGTGGTTTGAGGCTGAGTAACCACCTAACTGCAGTCGATGTCCTGCCTCGGTACCAATGTCAGCATCTCTCCTTTCCCTTTCCACCAGGTTGCCCCTGTTCCAAGCCAGTGCTTTTGCATTCTTAGCACCTGCCAGAGCAATTCTCTCTCTGGAGAAGTGGAAATGTAATAATACAGGTAATTGTCATTTATGCTTGTTCAGGTTGAAGTGATCAATGGCCCAGAGCACACAGAGTGTAACTGCCACACCTTCTGGAGCAGAAACTGGAAGCCATGGGCAGGGAATGTGGAAAAGTTCAATTTTGTGCCTTAGAAAAAGACTGTTAAAATGCTCTTGTGGAATTCTGTTTCTGGGGATTATTTACTGTAAGAAATTATGGCCAGAAAAAAATCTATCAGGAGCATAAAACAGTTTGTTGATGAAGAGAAAGGCAGAAAGATTCCATTAATGTTCCTCCTCAGCATTTGGAAACAGCAAGTCCAATCGAGTCCTGTTGAGCTGAGTAGGAGGAAGTTTTGAGCAATAATGTTCAGCATCACCTCCAGACCAGGATTTTTCCCTGTTTAAGTCATACCTGACAGGTTTTGACAAGATTTGGATGTTCACGTTAACTTTTCCTTTGCTAACGTCATCATCCTGAAAGGTCTTAAATTTAGAGGGAAACTGCAGGAAAGCTGGGTGGGATTTGGCTTTAAATCAGGGTAGAAACTGAAGTGGAAACAGCTCTGGCAGTTTGTGGTCTGCAGGGTCAAGGCTGTGGGCAGGGGGAGGCAGCAGCATGGGGCAGTTCCTCCCTGGGCTCCTCTTGATTCTCTGCCAGCTTAATTTATATTTATATTGTAAATGTATGTAATAATTTATATTACATGTTTGGTTGGTTCACATTCAGAGTGTGCCAGTAGCTAATAACACACCTTGTGGAAGGAAAATGCTGTCTGATAACCCTGGATGGCAAAGCAATTTGTTACACCTCTCCAGCCTTTCAGAAAGAGCTTTGCTGCATCTTCCTCTTGAACCTTTTCACCTTCCAAAGATGCCAGTTGGGGTTGTCACCACGGGTCAGTTCATTCAGTGAGTGACCTAAATTGGTGGAACAACAAGCCTTGGAGTGTGTGATTCCTAGGGTGCAGTTGAGAAACTCACCATTCATCCACTTATTGGAAGGGGAAAGGAAACCCTAATTGACCTCTCATTCTGGAAGTTATGATTTTTTTTTCCACTTTGCTGCCGAGGGTGAAATGAGTGATTGGCTCTTGGGGAATGTGAGCCTGTTGTTCCTCCATTTGGAGCACTGCAGAGCTTGTTCCCTGTGTAAATTGAGGCTCATTTGTCAGACACAGCATCGAGGGAGATTTGCTGGTGTGAAGCAAAGGTTTGTCAGGCACAGCGTGAGGAGAGGTTTGTTTTGTGTGCAGTGATGGCTGAGGAATAAATACCTGTGTTTTTTCTTCTCTCCCTTTTGTAAGACATAACAGTTACAAATGGAACAACAGAGCTGCTCCACACTGAGCACATCTGGTACCCCAGGATCCGAGAGGTAATGTGGGAATAACCTTTAGCTGTCGCTCTGTCCAACTCCAGTTAAGTTTCTCACCCAACATCTGTGTGTTCTTGTCTTTTAAGTTGGTAATTTCTTCTTCCACTGCGATTTCCATCTGAATATATCCCTTTGCTCATTTCATATAAGTCTTCATCCTTTCTAACCTGTTCGTTGCTGGACAGCAAATACAAGGAGTTAGTTACATTTCAAAAGATGTGCAGTGACATGCTCGAGTGAGCTCAATACTCTTCTCGTAACTTTGACTCGTCCTCCTGGCACAGTTCAGTCCTGCCTGCTGTCCCTGTGCAGTGGGCTGCCCCGTGGAAGGTGGATGCAGTTAGCAAATCTGGTTCAGCCCCAAGGGTCTTTAAGTTGGAGGCTCTTGTGATAAGATGTTGATTCTCCCAAGAGACTTGCTGAAATGCCCCAAAGCCCTTCCCCACTGGCAGCACTGCAGTCGGAACGTCGCCGTGCTCTGCAGGGCCCAGGACGAGGGTTGTGCCCAGGCCTCAGGCTAGAGTGGTAGCTAGAGTAGTCCAAATTCAGGCGTGTGTCATGGAATTTATCTCCCATCCCGTTGCTTTGGGCTGCCAACTTTTTCTTAATTAAAAACAACCCCTCTCTCTTCCCCATGTTCAAACCATAGCTACATCCTGCCAAGAGCCCTGCAGCCAAGAGGGCTGACAGTCTCCTGAGACCACAACGCTGCTCTAATCCAGCTTCTAAGGAGCACTTGTGACCAATGCAGCACACACTCTGCCCCTAGGAGCTAGGAGCATCACCTCGTGGCGCACCAACCCTTGCCGGTTCGATCTGAGAGCTTAAAGGTTAGCCTGGACCCCAGGTCTCCTGTCTGACAGTGTGATGTGCTTTCCACACAGCTACCAGACTGGCCCACTGGTCTGCTGTGTCATAGTTTTGTGGAGAAAAAAAAAAAAAAACCATAAGTGTTATGCTTAAGCAATAAGTCACTTAAAAGAATAATGAGCTGTTTTATGCCGAAAAATGTGCTGAGTTCTTCTGTGTCACTGAATTCTTTTAACTGCAGTTTGTAATCCAGAGCAGAAAAAAAAAAAAAAAACAAAAGAAAGAGACTGTTTGGCTTTGCTTGCAGGATGTGACTGAGCTGCCTCTGTGCTGTTGTTGTGTGTTCAGATCCAAGGTGCCATCATCATGTCATCCCTGATCGAGGTGGTGATCGGATTGCTCGGCCTGCCCGGAGCTCTGCTGCGCTACATCGGCCCCCTGACCATCACCCCCACCGTGGCCCTCATCGGCCTCTCTGGCTTCCAGGCTGCTGGGGAGAGAGCTGGCAAGCACTGGGGCATCGCCATGCTGTGAGTACTCCTGGGGGAAACAGCTGGCAAGTCACTCCTTGCTAGATCCACCACATGGATCCTTCATTCCCATGGGACTGGTTCATGATCTGCCCGTGCTGGTGAAGACTGGTGGAATTTAGTTGTTGCTGTGCTGCTCATTATGAAGCAAGGAACTAAATTTAGTTGAGTTCCTATGTGTTTATATCTCTGGACAAGGATCTCCAATGCTGCTCAGCCTCTGTTAACTTGTGTTCTTGTTTGTTGTTAGCAGAGCAGGAGAGCAATGGAGAGGCTAAGCTATATCTTTCCTGGAATGCAATGGATTTTGTTAGTCTAGGAACCAAACCTTCCTGAATCATAGAATCAACCAGGTTGGAAGATACCTCAAAGATCATCAAGTCCAACCCTATCATGGTTACTAGACCATGGCACTAAGTGCCACATCTGGTCTCCTTGCAGTTCTGTGTGAAGAAAGGAAAAGATCCTCTTGATCTTAATTTAGAACAACAGAGACACAGATTTGAGTCAGATCTTTCCATAAACCTATTAAATTTTCATTCCAATGACGTGTTCAGGAGCTGTACTTTCCTCCTTGTTGCAGTCCTTTGGGTTTTTCCAAAGATTTGATGTTGTATAAAGGTGAAAATGGGTCCTGCAGGAGTTTTGAAGTGCCAGAGTCAGCTCAGCTGCCAAAGGTGGCATTGCAGTGCTCCCAGTGTGGAGAAACACCTTGTGCAGGAATGTGAATGGGGCTCAGCTGGCAGTTTGGGAATAAGGACAGCAACAGCTCAGAGCATTGCCCAGACAAGCTGTGGCTGCTCCATCCCTGGGAGTGTTCCAGGCCAAGTTGGACAGGGCTTGGAGCAACCTGGGCTGGGGGAAGGTGTCCCTGCCCATGGCAGGGGGGGGGATGAGAAGACAAGAGGGAATGGCTTCACACTGCCAGAGGGCAGGTTAGATGGTTTTTGAGAAGAAATTCCTCCCTGTGAGGATGTTAAGGCACTGGCACAGGATGCCCAGTGGGAGGTGTCCCTGCCCGTGGCAGAGTGTGGGATGGGGTGATCTTTAAGGTCCCTTTCAACCCAAACCATTCCATGATCCTATGCTTCCATGACCTTGCTGAGGCAAGAAGGACAAGAGCTGAAAGTGAGGTGTGGAGAGCATTTCACATAAAACTGGAGTTGGTCCGGGAGCCTTTGGCTTGGTACAAAGATAATTTAGCCAAACACCAGAGAGATTAGTGAGCAATTTGTATTTCTGTTATGATGTCTTGTTTCCTACTCTGCAGCAGGAAGCAAATCCCCTTGGTGGTGGTGGTGGTCCCTTTGTCAGTGGAGCTGACCTGCTTCCCTGGGGCCAGGAGACACTTGGTGACCACAGAGAGCACGTGTATTTCTGTGAGTGCCATCAGGGGTGAG
>NW_008672146.1:16173-18864 GCF_000695815.1 Acanthisitta chloris | reverse complement strand
GGCTGGTAGAGGGAATTTCAGGGCCTGTGCCTGCGGGTGTAGGTGCCAGGGGAATCAAAGAATGGAGATGAGTGGTATGAAAAGGAATAAAGTGAGGAAAAAGAGACAAAGAGAAGACAAAAGCTTCCCATGAGATGCTGTGGGTAAGCAGCCAAATAAGGATGGAAACCACATTTTTAGGGAGCAGGGAACAGGGTGAAGCAGCACCCAACTGTGCTGGCTCTGGAAGCTGAGGGAATGCCTTGATGAGATCAGATTCTGATCTGCCTAATCTGTTTGCACAGTACTTTGAACATGTAAAGTATTCTGTAAGTGCAGCTTATGATTAAAAGGGCTCTTTAATTCTCTTTTATCTTGGCTGTAGCATCGTGAATATTTTTGTAATTCTATTATGTTAAGCTGCTGATCCAAAGGAACATTTTATTTGCCTGTAAAACAAATTCTGTGCAAGTTGGGGCTAACGTGAAGTGACTCAAACAGATCTCGGAGTTGGACATGGAAACGTGTAATTAAAGTTGACATTTTGCAGATGGAAAAAAAAAAAAAAAAAGAGGATCAATTTCGGAGCAGGATTTAAATATTACCCAGTCAATAAGTATTTCTGCCACACAAAAATGTGCACTAAAATAACTCCATACCAGGGAGAGCATCTCAAAAGTGACTTGAGCTCGACAGGCTGTGGCTCTTAGAGTGGCATTGGCTGTTCTGGTGGGATAAAAATCCTGCAGAATCACCTATGGGAGAGCTGAGGCTTCCCAGCTTCCCAACCAGCTTTCTGACCTTGCTTGGTGTGCAGGTGCCAAGCTGGAATGATTTAATCCATAACACACGTTGCATCGTGATCTGTAGAGAGGGCAATGACTCCTGGGTTGGCCTTTCCCTGTCTGTGTGGTCAGAACTGTTTCTTGGACCTTTGAGGACCTGGTGCTGTTTGCCAGACTGGCACAAACCTCTCTGCTCTGAGACCAATCTACCAGTAACTGCAATAATAGAACATTATTCTGCTTTTTCCAATTCTGTTCGAAATCAAAACCCAACTCTGCCTGTGCCCAGGGCTAAGGAGGGAGGGAGTGGAGCTCATCTCTCCATCCTGGACTTTGGGATTGGTGCCAGAATGTTTCCTGAGCACAAGGAGAAGGTGCTTTTCTCATTCCACCGTGGGGTGAGGAGTGTAAATGCCCTTCCTTGTGCAGAGCTCCCTGTGTGTGGGGACAGGGAGAAGAAAGCTGGTTTGTCTGGCACTGAAACTGATCTGGGGCACAAAGGGGAGAGAGGCTGAAAATCCAAGGCTGGTTGGATTTTTTTTTTTTTTCCTCTCTAAGTCAGCTGATAAAAACCTAATCTCAGATTTCAGAAAAGCTTTGCTTCTTCAGACAGCTCAGCCCTTTGTGAGGCCTTTTCAGAGCAGAACTGGGCTTGGCTGTTCCAGAGCTGAGCAGTGTGCCCTGGCTGCTTGGTGTGCATTGCAGTGGGGCTGAATTTAGCTGTGGGGTTGGATTAATTAGTAACAAATAGAGCAGCTTAGCAATTTCCACGAGGAAATGTGTTTAAAACTGAGGAACTGCACTCGCAGCAAATCTTGGGGGTTTGGACTCTGTTCTGCTTCTTTTGCAGCTGTTTAGTGAAAGATGAATATACCAAAAAAAAAAAAGGGGATTCTGCAGAAAGGAAGAAAGAATTTCCCTCAAATTTCTCAAGTGTTTTGGAGTTTTGTTTCAATTTTGAGATGTAAAAAACCTTCTTCACTCTGAGGCCTTTTCCCTGCTTCCCCCTCCTGTTTGCTGCCTGCTCTATCTGCAGCACTTCAGAATCCAAATCAGGTGGTTTTGCCCTTCATGGAACAATAATTTATTTCAAATATATTCTCATGTGATGCTTTGTCATGTGCTTAATCGAAACTGTACCTTTATCTCTTGTGTCTGAGGAGCCTGAACAGGTTTGTGCTGGGAAGGATTATTGCTGTGTTGGTGCTAATGGTATGTCTCTCTTGTCCCACCCTCCTCCTCCTTTTTTCTCAGGACTATTTTCCTGGTGTTGCTGTTTTCTCAGTATGCCAGAAATGTCAAATTCCCCTTACCCATTTACAAGTCCAAGAAAGGATGGACAGCATACAGGCTGCAGCTTTTCAAGATGTTCCCTGTAAGTCACTGAGCTTCAGCTGGCAAAAACACCCTGATTTGTGCTGCAGGGGTGGGTTTTTTCTGGTTTTCAGTTTTTCTTAATAATAAAATAGGTCACAAAGGTGAGATAAAAGCTTAAATGGGTTTACTGGAAGCTTATTAAGTGGCTTTCTGGCCAGAGGAGATGTTCTCATTGTTGTCTTGCCAGATCCAGTTCTGGCATCTGTCTCTGCTGAGGAGTCTTTGGAGTGATGAAGACCACGGAGGGGAGGGAAAGGGGGCAAAAGAAATGTTTATTCATGCAGTAAAACCTAAACTGAGCCCTCCAAAATGGGATGATGAGATTGTTATCGTCTCGTTTTCCCAAAGCAAAACTCCTTCCCTCAGTGAAAGGTTCCCTTTATTCCTTTGGGAAAACAGAGACTAATTCCACAGCTGGTTCAAGTGCCCATTTGGAGACTTTCCCATTTGTTCAGGAGAGAAGAGGTTTGCTCTAATTCCAAAGCTTTTGTAGCATCACCTTCCTTAGAGACTGGGGGGGACACCCAAGGGATCTGTTACTTGCTGCTCG
>NW_008672146.1:0-16158 GCF_000695815.1 Acanthisitta chloris | reverse complement strand
TTAAGATCACGCTCAGATTGCCGAGCAGATACTCCATGTTTATTGGTGATGAATGTTGCCACTGAGAGTTCATTTCACCAGCTTTCTCTTCTCCTCCCTCCCAGATTATTTTAGCTATTTTGGTCTCGTGGTTGCTCTGCTTCATCTTCACCGTGACGGACGTGTTCCCCCCCGACAGCTCCAAGTACGGGTTCTACGCGCGCACCGACGCGCGGAGGGGAGTGCTGCTGGTGGCTCCGTGGTTCAAGGTTCCCTACCCTTGTAAGTAGGTCTGTTGGCAGAGCTGCCCTCTCCACAATGTGCCTGTGAGTGTCACTTCTGGTGTTTCACAAGTGTCGCTGCTCTTCTCATGGTGATACATTCTGTTGTGGCTACTCCATCCCTAGGAGTGTTCCAAGCCAGGTTGGATGGGACTTGGAGCAATCTGGGCTAATGGAAGGTGTCCCCTGGCAGGGGATTGAGTCCCTTTAAGGTTCCTTCCAGCCCAGCCCATTCTTTGATTCTAACATGCACCAATCAAACAACATCAGGAATGGCGATGATGGTTTTTTCTTGTTTTCCTCTTGAATTGATACCTTAAGATCTCCCCCCAAAAAAAAGACCAAATTTCTGAAACTTGAATTTGTAGAAGACACTTGCAGGGTTTATCCAGCCAATTCCTGACTTCTACTGCCATCATGACTGTGCATCTAACCTGGATTTTCAGTGAATTATGGTTTTATCTATCCTTGGCAGTAAAGTTATACCATAACAAGGATGGGTCATTGCAAGTCCCACAGAAAATCAGTGATGTTCATTGCCTAAAAATCACTGTGGTGTGGAGGTTTGTGCCAGCTACTTCCCTGCCCCAAACACACCCATTCCTGAGCTGGCACAACTGTTTAAAGACGTGGAACTGTCCTGACTTGCCGAAGCGACGTTGGAATTGGGCCGATGGGCAAGTCAGGGAATGCCAGTCCATGCTTATCAATGGGCCATAAAAGTATTTACAAGAGAACACAAAGCACTTTATACAACATTTTGCATCCCTTTGCTGCCCACCCTGACGTTTGAGGCTGTTAAAGGCTGTTTTTATGGCACGAGATGAGTTGCACAACTGGCTCAGCCTTGAGCTGCTCAGAAATGAGCAGGGTAATAAGGGGTGAGGGTGATACAAACTATTGGAACACCACTCCATTGTCATGGGGAAGCTTCACTGTGATTTTCCATATGCTTTGGTTCTGCTTAGTTCTTAAAAGAAACCACTTCTAAAGCAGAAGATGAAGAATAGAAGCTTTTGGGAAAGAAGAGGAGGAAAACTTCTCCACACTGATTAGACCTTTCGTGTTTTCAAGCCTCGTTCATTCACTCCTGTGTGGCTTCAGATTCCTTTTGTTGCAGGAGGCTTATCTATTTCAAAGAGAGAAAAGCAGCAAGGCAATTGCTGTGGAAAACCTGCCAAGCTTTTCTGCAGGCTTAAATTAATCTTGCTTTCATTGCTACAGAAATTTGGGAGTGGGAGGTGTTTGTATGGTGATCAGAGCTGGGTTTGGCCATCCTCCTTGATAGCCTAAACTTGTAACCAGAGACTGAATTCATGGAGCAATAATCTTTGAGTGGCCTTTGCCTCACCGACCAGGATTGTTTTCTCACGAGCAGTAGCTCCAATTCTGCCTCCTGAACAGGAGGAATTCTTTGGAGGGGTTTGGTTGTTCTTTGAGATTTTTCCAAGCGTGATCAAAGCAGTTGGTTTGTGGTTATTTCTTTGCTCCTTTCATCTATTTGAACTTGCCAGACTGTGTTACTGTGAAGAGAGTTTGTTGTTTCCACTCCAGATGAAGAAATAGTGTGGCAGCAGGACTAGGGCAGTGATTGTCCCCTGTGCTGGCACTGCTGGGGCACCACCAATCCTGGGTCAGCTCTGTGCCCCTCAGGACAAGACATTGAGGTGCTGGAGCATATCCAGAGATGGGAATGGAGCTGGGGAAGGAGCTGGAGCAGCAGGAACAACTGAGGAAGCTGTGGGGGCTCAGCCTGGAGAAAAGGAGGCTCAGGGGGAACCTTCTCACTCTCTACAGCTCCATACAACACTCCAGGAACAAGTGACAGGACAAGAGGAAACAGCCTCAAGTTGTGCCAAGAGGTTTAAGTTGGATTTTGGGACAATTCCAAGTTGTGCCAAGAGGTTTAAGTTGGATCTTGGGACAATTCCTTCATGGAAAGGGCTGTCCAGCCCTGGCACAGGGGTGACCATCCCTGGGGAGGTTTAACAGCACTTGGGGATGTGATTAGTGTGGCCTTGGCAGTGCTGGGGGAAGAGTTGGACTCCGTGATCTTAGTGGTCCCTTCCAACCCAAATGATTCTATGAACTTGCAATATGTTTTGGTATCTGAATTGTTTTCTGTGACAGGAGAGACTTCAGTTTTCTTCTCTTCACAGTTCAGTGGGGACTGCCAACAATTTCTGCTGCTGGAGTGATCGGAATGCTGAGCGCGGTTGTTGCCAGCATCATTGAGTCCATAGGAGATTACTATGCCTGTGCCAGGTTGTCTTGTGCTCCTCCTCCACCTATTCATGCAATAAACAGGTTTGTCCAAAAAAGAAACATTTTTCAGTGCCTAAAGCAACTTGGTTTTTTTTTTACTTTCTTTCCTTGGGATAAGACAGGAATGTGCTGTGAGATGAAATGTTGCAGTTTGGTCAAAGCCAAAGGCCAAGGATCTGAAATCTAAGAAACAACTGTCAGGATGAATTATTTTGTTGCAAATGGAATCCCAGTCCTGTTCCTGCTGGAGTCTGTGAAAGTTAACAGCACAGTTTCCATAGGCACAGAACTCTAAATTGGGTCTGGAATTGGGATGACTGGTCAGAAATGCAGTTTAGAAAGAAACAGCAGCTCTTGAGTTTGACCTGAACTATTTTGTAAGCTCCTCAGTTTAAAACGTGGTGTCTAAGGCTCAGAAAACAGCACTCAGATGGGTTTTCCAGGTTTGTTGGAGCTTGAAACATGAATAATTCCTGTGGGGCAGATGCCCTGTAGCAAGTCCCAGCTGGAGTGAGCCATAAAACACCCTCTGAGGGAGTCTGTGTCATACAGGTTTGACTCTTTGTCTCTTTGTTTTCCAGAGGGATTTTTATTGAGGGTCTCTCCTGTGTTCTGGATGGAGTATTTGGGACAGGGAATGGATCCACTTCTTCCAGCCCTAACATTGGTGTCTTGGGCATCACAAAGGTATGTGCCTTGAGCTCTCAGCAACCTGAGGGTTTTATCTCCTCAGGTGTGTGACTTATGTTCATGTTTCACAGCATGATCCTCTGCCAGGAAACCTTATTGCCTAGAACCTCATGCAGACAGACTTACAGATCACTCTGAGTGTACCTGACTGTATCAGCTGTTGTCTGAGGGAAGTGCATTACTCTCCATCAGGACCTGGAAACTCTTTGCTTGGGGAGGAAAAGGCAGTTAGAACCTCCATAAAGCAGATGCTGCTGAATCAACTGTTGCTTGGAAACCCAAACACCCATCCCAGGGCTCTAGGGTGGTTTGAGAGAGGCATAACCACTGCAAACTCTGTAGAAATTTGTGCTTTTTGGATGTTTTGGCTCTGAAAGCATCACTGGAGAACTGTCTCACTGGAACACAGAATGAAATGCAGCCTGAGGTCCTTGGGCTTTACATCTGTCCTAGGATGTTACGCTGACAGTCAAGGTAACTGCAGAGTTAGATGGGGCCTAAATCCTTGGTTCTGTCCTGACAGGGTTTTAGGGCACTGAGGCTGCTTAGGGGATCACATTTTTCTGTGGTGTTACTCAGTGAGATGTGTAAGTGCCTGAGGAATCCCTTTGTTCACACGAGAGGCTGGAGCTGTGCCTGAGTGCCCTGAACTGGGAGGCCTTGGCTTGGTTAGTTCAACCTTGTAAAGAAATATCAGCAACATCAGTAGGAGTAATTTATGTGGTAAATAGGTACATCTTGTTGTGTTTTTTGGGAGTTTTTTTTGCATGGAGCTCATAAATCCTTCATGCAAACGAGATGCAAAGTGTGTACTCTCCATTTCCAATAGCTCATCCCTCTGACCTAATCCAGCATAAAGGATATATTTGTCTTCAGCCATTTCTTCTGCTGCACAAAGAGGATTCTGTTGGGCTTTAAGGTGGAATGTCATACTAACAGCACCATCTGCTGTCTGTACCAGTCTGCCATGCAGCTGCTGATGGAGACTCCCTGGAAGAAAAATCCCTAAAGAAAGGTTTATTCTGTCCTGCTTCCTTTCTGTTGGAGTTGATGTGAATTAACAGTGCTCTTTTATTACCAGCCCACAGAAATGAGTGTGCATTTTGCCTTGGAGCAGTGAGAAATGGGTGCTGAACTGGCAGCTGGAGCAGAGAGCAGAGCTGCCCACAGTTGTCTGCTCAGAGCATGTGATGGAGGAGTGACTGTGCCTTACCCAGAGTGGCACAGCTGGATGGCTCTGCTCCACTGGTTTCCCTTCTTTTCCTCTCTGCAGTCTCATTCCTATAAAACTTGCAGCTTTTCAACTTCAGTTTCTAGCCAAATAGACTTTTGGCCTGTAGATACTTTGCTGTTTATTTGGGAGAGGAAATCTTTAGTGCTGCATTGCCCTGGTGATCCCATTGCACCTTTGGGCATCCTTGAAACTGGTGCCTGATTATACTTAGGGTTTAAATTTGAGCCTTCAGCTGGAGGTGGACACTGCAGAGCCTCTGAGCTAGGCTGGGAGCTCTGTTTGATGAGAGGAAGAGGAATCAGCTCTGAGAGCTGGGGCTGAAGCCTGGGCAGCTCATGCCATCATGCTGCTGAAATGGGTTCTGCAGTGAATTCCCAAAACAGTCACACCAAATATGTGTGCTGGGAATAAATATTGCAGTTTGAGCTAAGTGCTGCCCAGGATGTTTTCAGGAGCTTTCCAAAGGAGCTTAATTTGTTTGCCTTGCAGTGATTGAGCATTTGCATATCTAAGTGTTGCCATCAGGTGGGTTGTTAAGGAATTTGCCTGTTTGGTGCAGGAAGAGAATTCTAGAGCAAGGTATCAGTGCCTCTAAGGAAATGAATATCCTTTTGTAACGTGGAGAAAAGAGCCAAGCTAAACTCTGCTGTGATTGTAGTGAACAACCCAATTTAGTGGTGCAGCTTCTGTTGGCAGGTGAACCATCTCCCCTGCCAGCTCAGCACTGGGGAGTGTGGGGGGAGAGAGACTTGGCCCCTAAACCTGCCTAGTGCATCTCTTGCTTCTCTTTCCACCCCTTAGCTCAGTCACACATCATCAGCAAATGAACATCTCCTTCACTTTGAAGCTCAATCATCTGTAACAGGAGACCTGCAAAGGGCTTTGCTGAAAACTACCTTACCAGCATTAAAAGGGTTTTTTTTTTTTGGTCCCTGGGGCACCTCTAATTGTAATACAACAGTATTAAACTATCAACTAGCACTGCCTGAAGTTTGGGTGCCTAAAATAAAAGTGGGAAGGAAGTCAGGCCCTTGGTTTCAGTGCAAGCACAGCCCTGTTTTGCATGGGCAGCACCCTCAGCTCTGCTCTCTGAGGGCTGTTACAAACCAGTCCCTAATCTCAGCCTGGAAAATCTGCATCTCCTTCACACGAGCTGTGTGGGGAGTAACTATTGCTTCTATCCAAGGGCAGCAAGATGTGGGGTTGATTTTCCTTTCCATGTGTCATCTCTCTTAGGTGTGATGAGTGTCTTTACTTCCATCCTCGTAGCTAGGCCTGCACTGTGTCTCGTGGGTGTTTGGCTGTACCAGTTGGGTCTGAAAAAGACTTTATGTTACCAGAAGCAAAGCCAGAGGAGGTTCTGTGGGGCTGGAGTGCAGCTACATCACTGCTGAGCCCTTCCAGCCCCTCCAGAAGGTTCCACAGCCTTTTCACGCACGGGGGCTGGGAGAGGAGTAACAAAGCCAAAGGGAACAGTCAAACAAAATGCAAAGTGTGAGGCTGCACTGAGTACAGATTGACCCAGGGTGTTCTCCTTGCTCTCTGCAGGTTGGGAGCCGCAGGGTGATCCAGTATGGAGCAGCCTTCATGCTGCTGCTGGGGATGGTCGGCAAGTTCAGCGCTCTCTTCGCGTCGCTGCCCGACCCCGTGCTGGGAGCTCTGTTCTGCACCCTCTTTGGTAACTCGAGGGGTTTGCTCCTCTCTCTGCTCCTCTCTCCTTGGGTTTATGTGTGTTTTGCTAGCTTTGGCTGAAGAGAAGACCATCTAAAGGGTGTTGTTTTGTCTAGGGATGATTACGGCCGTGGGTCTGTCCAACCTCCAGTTCATCGATCTGAATTCTTCTCGGAATCTCTTTGTGCTTGGATTTTCCATTTTCTTTGGACTCGTCCTTCCAAGCTATCTCAAACAGAACCCCCTGGTCACAGGTATGTGTTCCTGCTCCTTTACACAAACCTCACTCTTACACAAAGTACCTACAAAGGGTTGTAAAGGGTCAGTAAGAGAAAACCCAAAGTGTTAGGGAGACGATCAAAGCTGTAGGTGTAGATGAGCTCTGTATGTGTTCAGAGAAGAGTTAATTAGGATGCTGAGACCTGAGTGGAGTGGGATGCAGCTGACATGGTCCTGCTTTCTCTGGATACTTCCACAGAGCAGTGGAAAGAGGGAACTACCAGCTGGGCTGGAAGAAAGACTAAAGGGTTGAATCCAAGTTGTGAGTGGTACTAAAAGAAGAGGATGGTTTGTGTTTTACTGTTCCCCTCTCAGCAGTGTCAGCAGAGATGGACTCTAAAGGAATACTTCACTGGTGTGGGTTGGTTTGGGTGTTTTAAAGAAAATATTCACTGACATTTTCCAGCTGTTGCTTCAGACCCAGATTTAAGGGCATATCTGTCCTCCTTGAGATATCCTCCTCAGAAGAGCAGATCACTCAGGCAGAGTTAGGTGAGGCATTAACACAGTTCTACCTGTACTGGCACCATGAAGTTTTGCCCTTTAAAGATTTATTAAAAGGATTATTTCAGGCCACACAATTTTCCACTGTGAACATTTCCACTTTGCTGTTTGTAGTGTTCTGTTTGGTTTACATCAGCTGTGTCTGCTGTGGGAACTAAAATGGGGTTTCATGGCATTTCTAAGCTGCTGGAAGTTGTGTTTTGGGGCAGAAGAGGTCCCATGGGGCACTGCAAGGGGTGAAGGTTCTTCTGCATCAATTCCCATGTGGTTTCCGAGTCCTATTTGGGCAAATCCCTCACTGAACTCAGCCACAAGTTTTCCTGGTTGACCTGTAAATGAGTAGGATGTGTCTGTGCATGGTAAAGATGGAAGTTCTCCCTCCTTTCTCCCTGTTGTGGCAGGAATAGCAGGAATTGATCAGGTGCTCAACGTTCTCCTCACGACCGCGATGTTCGTCGGGGGCTGCGTCGCCTTCATCTTGGACAACACCATCCCAGGTCAGCCCTGAGCTCAGCATTCATCTCACCACTGCCTTCCTGAAGGGATAGCAGCACTGCACAGAGGCAGGAGAGGAGGAAGAGTGCTTGTGGTGTTGACTTCCTTCAGCACCTGGAGCAGAGTTCTTACTGCCCTGGGAACACCCTGAATCCAGTTCAGGTTGAGGTTTCCATCCTGCTAAACATCAAGCAGAGCTGATCAGAGTCAAACCAGAGCAGGCTGCAGAACACAGAGTAAAAATGTTTTTAGGATCCCAATTTATTCATTCAATAAGAATTTGCCTTCACTTCCAGTTACAAAATAGAACAGGCAATATTGTTTTCCCCTCTTCCTGCCCCTTTGAGGAGTCTGGAAGATCTTTCCAGAGCTTTGCTGAATGTAATGTCTGAGCCTTGAGGTTTTCTTTCTTAATCTCTACCTTATCCCTGTGTGTTTGCATAAAGATATCCATGAATCCATCTATATTTTCCTTTTCTTTCGCCTTCCAGGAAGCCCAGAAGAAAGGGGAATACGGAAATGGAAGAAAGGGGTTGGTAAAGGAAGCAAATCACTGGATGGCATGGAAACATACGATTTGCCTTTTGGCATGAACTTCATTAAAAAGTACAGGTGTTTCAGCTTCCTGCCCATCAGCCCCACCTTCCTGGGATACACATGGAAAGGCTTCAGGAAAAGCAGTAGCTGCAGGAGTTCAGACGAAGATTCGGAAGCTGCAGTATAGCCTAGGCTGAAATTCCCTTACCTAGTTGTAGTTAAAGATGTATTTGCAGTTTCTTGCTGATTAAGAAGCATTAAAATATATGTTTTGTATATCTGCATTTAAATTCTGGAACCAGAGCTGAGACAGATTTTGAAACTAAAAGAAGCAAAAAAAAAAAATAAAAAAATAGCTGTTCCTGGTGTGGTGGTGGGAGCCAGATGTAGTGTCTCTGGGGCAAAGGTTTGGGCAGGTTGGAGGTCTTGAGGCTGTGGTTCTGCATGGCTTTAGGCTCTGGAATTCTGCAGGTGCTGCTGACACACTTAGGTTTCTGGGGTGGCTTTCTTTCAGCCCTCAGTGGTGTCTTTTTGGTGCAGTCATTGCTGGCAGTGTTGGTTACAGCAGAAAATCAGAATCTGGGAGAGAAGAGTGAAAAAGAAGAGGGAAAATAGTTCCTTCTAGTCCTGTCAAATCCCATAGATACTGTTTTCTACTCACTGATTTGCACATTCTGTATTTTTAGTGCCCTGGAAAGCGGATTCAGTTGGTCCTGGCAAATCATTATGTTATTTCAGATTGTCCATGATTTCCCAGTGTTAGACAGGATGTTTCTGTAAGGACTTTGCCATGAGAACCATGACTGACTTCTACTAGCTCAGTGCTGTAGAAGGAACCACTTAACTTCCCATTTTTAAACGTTTGCTTTTCCTACCTGGCATTTACTCCCCGAACTGTAGTGTCCATGTGTGGGATTTCCTTCAGGAACACATGGAGTTGGAGTGTCCCAGGGATGGGAAACCTCAACTTCCAGCCAGGACCTGGTAGCAGTTTTTGCAGGGCAATGCCTGTATCCAACAAGACATTTCCTGGAGAAAAAGATGCTGATTAATTGAGCATTTCTTAAGCAGTTATCCATGCAGGGAAAGCCACGGGATGGAGATGCTCCTGGAACCCACTGGCTTGGATCCAGGCAGGATTTTTTTGTGGGGATATCAAGAGCTGATGCCTCTTCCCTCTCTCCTGGTGGGGCTTCTCCAGCAGCTCCTGGGGAGTGGATTTGGAACAGCAGAGACACTACATCTGCCATCCTCCCCCCCAGGATGGTTCCACGGGTATTGGGTCCAATCAGGGCACCACTCAAGATTCCTTTGCTCCTGGAATGTCTCAGCTCTGATGTTTTGTGGGTGTTCACGCTCATCATGCATTCATACTTACCAGTTTGATTCCTGTTTAATGTTCTTACTATTGCAAGTTAGTTTTAGACTTCAGTGTGGCCCCGAAAAAAAAAAAAACAAAACAAAAAAAGGCATTTTCAGCTGTGGAGATCATCAGGGAAATGTTGTGTAATGTAATTTTTCAAGGCCAGTATGCTCTTACGGTGCTCGCGTTTTGTATTCCTGGGAAACCATAACAGTAGGTCCTGTCATTCCCTGAGCTATTTATCCAAGTCTGACTACTGGACAGGAGGGCAGGAACTCTGTTTTCTCACAATCTGCTTCCAGGTGAATTTGTTCTGGGTTATTGAAGCATGGAAGGGTTGGGGTGGGGAGGGCAAGGGAAGAGCCGAACGGATCAGTACTGAGTAGTGTAGAGTCGGAATGATTCCGTGGGTGTCGTTCTCAGCATGCCATGGCTCTTTCCACAACCTGTTTTATTCTGCTTTTTTTTTTTCCATGTCAGAGCATGTTGTTTGTTCCTGCTTCAGGGAACTTTCAGTAGTTTGCAGTCTGGGTGTCGTGAGGCTGGCTGGAGGGCTGGGGGTGCTAGGAGAGGTGAGTTTGCCTGTGAAATAAGGTCACTTTGGCTCATTTGTACCTTTTCTCTCTCCAGCTAGTGAGATGTTAGCTTTCCATGTCCACCTGCACATAGCTTGAGTGCAGACACCTCTCAGCAGTGGCACGAAGCTTCCAAATTTCCCAGCCTGATGTGCAACCAAAGATGTGTGAGAGACGTGGGGGAGTTAAGAAGGAAAACTCAAGCCACTTGTGGTGGTTGTACCACCTTGGTGGATGTCAGGATGTCAGATGCCAAAGTGGATTATCTTGTAAGAGCTAAGAATGGGAGAAGAGAGGTTTTGACTTCCAGCAGAGCCACCTCAGAGGTGCTGAGCTGCCCTGGCCAGTGATGCCATGGGCACACAGGGCAGGGACACATCCCCAAGCTTCTCCAGCTGCTCCCCACACTGTGCTGTGTTACCTTCAGAGAGAGAGAGATGAGGTGATGAGAACTCCTCTCACCTTGGCTGAGGTAAAGCTGTGCATGTTGTGTGTTGCCTCAGCTGAGATTAGCTAAATGACAGGGCAGTGAATCCAAGGATGCTGTTTTCTCCTCCCTGGAGCAGATCCCACTCCTTTCCTGCGGCGTAGGAACGACTCTCCCAGTAGGTGCAGTCCAATTCTCTGTTTGCCTGTTGGATTTAGTTCTTTTTGTGGCTTTGGGTCCTCCCGTGCCCCTTCCTGCCTGGCTGAGAGCAGAGCAGCAATGTTCAGCCTCCAACCTCGGGAGCACCAAAGGAGCAGTTGTAGTTAGTCTTTTCTGTAGCCCAAATTGCATGTGGGACAGCTCTCTCCATCCTGCCACGAAGGTGAGTGGGTCAGGGTGAGCATCAGGTGTGGACAGACCTGCTGAAGCAGCTGGGATGGTCAGGGAAGGGTCAGGATGGAGCCACTGGCAGCACCTGGAGGTCACAGGGCACAGAGTGAGGACAGAACTGACCACCAGTGCCTTGGGAAGAGAAGGTTTTTTTCCCCTCCTGCTGCACCTGAGACCCTCCCAGTGCTGCCAGTCAAAGGAGACACATTGATTTTCCTTGTGAAGACGATGACTGGCTTTTCCCTGGGTTTGTGCAGCTGCAGCAGGGGATTTGGGACCTTAAATCCTTCTCCCCCAAGCACTTTTCTGGTGAGTTCTCAGCATGTTTGGGGCTGCTGTGGAGCTCCAGGGTGCCCAGCTGAGCTGCAGTTTGGAAGAGCAATGGGACACATGGTGCTGTGTCTGCTCTGCTGGAGGTGCTGGATGGAGAGACCTGACTAAATGCAATTCTGTGTTCTCCTCTCTGTGTTCTCACCTGCCTTTCAACCAGCCAAACTCAAACCACCTAGGGAATACAACACCTGAGGGGTGTGAGCTAAGAGGCAACGAGGTGTTTCCACCAAACTTTCAGAGGGAAGGGCAAATATTCATGGTAGAAATATCATTTTGTCATATCAAAGATGGTATCAATGTATACAAACAAAGTCACTTGGGGTTTTTGTAATTGATATTCTCTTGTATTTTTTTTTTTAGGGTCAGTTAAGGATTCTTGCTGACATGTTGAAACAGGTTTTCTAAAGCAAAACACTTGCAAATTAATCCTGTAGAAATTTAGGTTTGGTAGCTCCAACTGATTAACGTTGTCATATGGGAGGGACTTCCCCAGGTACCTCACTCAGAAAGCTCCAACTTTGAACCCAAAAAATTTGCTTTATGCCTTTTAATACTGACTGGAAATATGACAACTTGGTTTGTACATGAATATTGCAGTATTTTCTTTCCATGTATTAAGAATAACATTTCCACTCAGGACGACGCCGAAGGTTTTCCTGGGAGGGAGTGGTATGAGTGTCATGACAATGTCATGTGATGGTAGAATTTCTTCATTGACGAATCTATAGTAGTTGTGTATACTTTATTTACCCATGTTTGTGTTCCTCCCCCCCTGATCCAGAGGGGTTTGTTGTTCAGCTCCCTGCTGAGCTCTGGGTGCTCCCGAGGCAGAATTGGCACTTGAGGATAAAATCCTCCCCTAGACCCTGAGGAGCATTGGTGAGTACAACCTGTGCTTTACACCTCTGCATCCCAAACAGGCTGAAAATCCTGTCCCTTGGGGCTGAACAGCACTCCAGGCACACGTGCTTCAGGTGTCCAGTGTCTCCACCCCATCCCTGAATCCCCCTGGAATTCTCCCAGCCCTGTGCCCACCAGAACCTGTCTGGGTGTGTGAAATGCATGGGTGAGACCAGCACAACCTTCACCCTTGTGTCTCGTGGCCTTTGCAACCCAAAGCCACTTGTTTTTCCCTTTGTCTGGGTGCTGTGCTCGGGGTGAGCTGTGGGTCACTGGTTCTGCTGGATGAGTCCCACCAGTGTGTGTTTCTCCTGGGGGATTCTCTGGGTGTGCAGAGTTCCCAGGGCTGGGGGAGCCCACGAATTTCCAGGCTTGGCTGCTGCCCCTGAGCCTGCTGAGCTGCTGTGGGGTGGGATCTGTGCTCGGATCCGCGCTCAGATCCCATTGGGAGCCACCCCCAGTGTTCCCAGTGCGTTCCAGTCCCACTCTGGCTGTGTGTGGAGGTGGATCTCAAACTGCCTTGTGTGCTCTGGTGTTTCCCACACCTTCCCAGGTCAATCATCTTGCTGCCAGTTCAAATTTTACTGTGTCTGTCTGTTCCTAACAACCTTCGGCGTAACAAACTATTGACTGTTCTTAGGCAGTGGGGATAATTTGATTTTTTAATTTTTTTTTTCCCCATGACTTTTTGTGACTGACTTTGGCTGTAAAACATTTTTTTTTTTTAAACAGCAAGAGTTTATCTGGGGGAGGAGGGAGAAAAGGGTTTTTTTTTCTTTTATTTTATTCTTTTTTTTGTTGTTCCAAGATGTGTAATTCTTTTACGAAGTTTTTCTTTTTTATTATTTCATGGGGTTTGGTTTGGGGGTTGTTTTTTTTTTTCTAACATTTGCTTCATTAAACAACTAAATATTTAAAAATGTAATATTTGGACCAGATGTTGTGAATAATAGTAGATAAAGCTATTTTATTCTGTATTTTTAAAGCTGTTCAGTATAAATAAACGCGGGCATAGATGCAATGTGGCAGTGTGGTGGTGCAGCTCCTTGGGAACATCTCTCTGCATGGATTGGCATGGAATTAGAGAATCCTGCACTGGGTTAGGTTGGAATGGACCTTGGAGGTCATCCCATCCCATCCCATCCCTGGGCAGGGACATCTCCCACCAGAGCAGGTTGTTCAAGGATTTATCCAACCTGGAATGAACAGGGATAGGGTTGAAGCATCATCCACTCCCTCCCTGGGCAACCTGTGCCAGTGTCTCACCACCCTCACAGGGAGGAATTCCTTCCTTCTGAAGAATCAGTGAACTACTTCCTAATCCAGAATCAATCATTTGATGGGAGGAAGAGCAAGAATCACTTTTCTAGCAAGCACCACCCAAAAGTACAACCCCCAAACACCTTCCCAGCCCTCCCAGCTCAGCCTGTGCCAATGATTTCCTGGACTGATCTGGATGTGGACACCACCTGGGACAGCTCTGAGGTCTCCCAGGGTGCAGAAAAAATGAGCCAAGTGTCACCTTGCTTTGTCACTGGCTTTCAGTTAAAGCTGGCAGCACCTCACCTCATCCCCTGCAGGGCACTGAGCTCCTTGGGTTGATCTGCACCCAAATTCCCAGCACCAACCTGGAGCTGCAGCCATGGATTGGGAGCTGGAAGCATCTGGCACCTTCAGGTGTCTGTCAGCCCTTGGGGAGCTGCTCTGGGGGGTGAGGACACCCAAAGAACCTTTCTTAACACACATGTAGCTCATGGAGACTCGTCCAAAAGTGTTGGAGCCAGATGGGAAGAGAAATGGCAAGTGAGAGGGGTGAAAGCAACCTGGGATCAAAGCCAGTGGAGCAGCTGTGTGACCAGGGTGAGGGATTTCTGTTCACTCCAGGTTTGGGTCTGTGATGAAAACCTCTCTGATCTTAATCCTGACTAATCCCCTGTGCTACTGGGTCAGAGCTCAGGGAATAATTGTGTCTTCTCCTTATGTGTTGCCTGAATCAACGTTCAGTATCGACCCACAAAAGGTTTTATCCAGGCAGAGCCTCAGAGTTTGAGGGTTTTCAGAATGATTGGAACATCCTCAAAACAGGCACAGCAACAAGGTACAAGGAAAGGCTTTTCCAGGGCCACAGCTCTTCCCATCTGGTTCCCAGAAGCTCCTACACGAACACAGATCCAAATGTGTAATATTGTTTGGTATGCACTGACAATTAGCTTGGGGGTCTTAAGGCTGAGCTAAGGGGAAGCTGCCAGGGTAGGGAACAGAGGAGTTTGGATGTTTGCTCAGACTGGGGGGAAATAACTCCCTTCTGGAGAATTTTGGAGCTGGTGCTTCCTGCTGGGGCTTGTCTGAGGTTCCTGACAGGAGTAAATCCAGCCAAGAAAGGTTTAAAAAGCATCAGCCAAGTTCCCTGCCTGGCATTGAGCACAGAAACACAGATTCAGCCTACACAACAGGTGCTGTAACATCCCTGTTTGCCTTTTCCTGGGAGATTTTTGGCAGCCAGAAGGGATGCTCAGGGGAGTGGAAGTTTTGGTCTCCTTCCATGTGGATTTGGCTGCTCGTGGGTCTGTGCGTGGGTAAGGAGGAGCCAGTGGCCTGGCCTGGCCCTGCTCACCACAGGGTGTCCTCACACAGCAGTTTCAAATTCCTTCTGTTTGGGAAGTAAATCCCTCCATCCAGGCTCAGGCTCGAGCCTTCCCAGCCCACTGTGTGTGCACCCACAGCAGCACATCACAGCTCAGGATTTACCCCCAGTCCTGCATCAAGTGCTGCTCCCACAGCTGCCCACACCAAACCCTCTCTTTATTTCACTCTGATTGCATCCACCCCACGAGCTGAGGGTTGGTACAAGCTTTCCCTGTCCTTGGGGCTGAATCCCTGGGGTTTGGAGCTGGGATGGGCAGTCAGGACCAGCTCCATCCCTTGTGTGCTCGGCCAAGCTCTTCCCACCACAAAGGGCCTCTCATCCCTGCAGCCCTGGAGATGCTGCTGGAATATCAATACTGACCCAGCCTGGCTCCCCAAGCCAGATGGCTCCTCCTGAACTTGTCATAGTTTGCACACAAACCCAAGAAAAGCAGTGGAAAGGGTTGGTGACAGCTCGTGCCTGCGGATGGTTCGGCCCAAGCAGCTGGTTACATGATTTCTTTGTTTTGGGTTTTTTTTTCCCTTTGTGTGGGCTGTTTCTAGGCAAATTCCTCAAAGAGAAAGAAAGCCCAGAGAAGCCACAAAGCACTGGGAAAGGTCAGGAGCAGACAAAGGAGGAGGGACACGGCCGTTGCTCCTCTGGAATACTGAATACCCCCAAACTCTCCCCGCAGTGTCGGGGGTGGATGGGCAGGATGGGACCCCCAGCCTGGGAGTGCTGAGTTCAGAGGGAACTGTGACCTTCAGCTGCAGCAGCTGCTTCCAGGCAGGTTTTATTTTCATTTGTCTCCTCCTCAACCTCCTTCTCGGGGGTGGTTTTGGATCTGGATGGATCCCATGGTTGGGAACCAGCACACAGCCCTGTCCTGGTGGCACAGCAGCTAAGTGTGGTGTCTGGTGGCTCTGACACTGGATATCCCAAAGTTTGGGGCATTTTTGCAGCAGAGATAACCATTTTGACCTGTGTGATACAGCCCACAAAGCTCCCTGTGGGAATTCTGCATACAGCTGGAGTGGATTTTAAGAGCATTTCCAGCCTGGATGCGTGGGATGGGGACTCATTTGGGATCCTGGTCCTGGCAACAGGGATAGAGCATCATTTGAGATCCTGGTCCTGGCAGCAGGGATGGAATATCCACTGGGATCCTGGTCCTGGCACAAGGAGAGGAGTATCCTTTGGGATCCTGGTCCTGGCAGTAGGGGTGGGTCATCCTTTGGGATCCTGGTCCTGGTACCAGGGATGGATTATCCTTTGGGATCCTGGTCCTGGTACCAGGGATGGATTATCCTTTGGGATCCTGGTCCTGGTATCAGGGATGGATTATCCTTTGGGATCCTGGTCCTGGTACCAGGGATGGATTATCCTTTGGGATCCTGGTCCTGCTACCAGGGATGGATTATCCTTTGGGATCCTAGTCCTGGGGTGCACCCTGGGTGCCAGAAACAGCATGTCCTTTCAAAACCCAGAGGAATATGAGACAGAGCATCCTTTGGGATTCAGATCCTTGCAGGGGACAAACCGGGTGCCCGGGGTGGGGCATCCTTTGGGATCCCCAGTGCCAACACCCGGGAAGGAGCAGCATCCCTTG
>NW_008672145.1:0-458 GCF_000695815.1 Acanthisitta chloris | reverse complement strand
TTTGGACACGGAGCTTCTTGCGTTCTGAATGTTAGTCATGTGAAAAACATATAGAAAAAAAGAACAGGAATATAAGAATTAACAAAGCTCTTTCCCAAAAGTTTTTTTACCATATTGGTGGGAAGAACACCACACACACCCAGCCTGACAAACAGGTCCTGTGAGCCAGGAGCCTGACAGCAAGGGTGTGGGTTTCCTGACCAATGTGTCCTACTGTGGTGCCTCACTGCTGCTCTCCTCTGCCTTAGCAGCCACAAGTTCAAGTGTTCAGGTGCAGCACCACATGGTCTTTCACAGGGAGGTTGCTCAGGCCTCACTCTGCCCCTTCGCTTCCTGCCACTCAACACAGAGATTGTTCTGCTCCTGCTTTTCTCCTCCCAATAACTCCTCTGATAGCTTTGCTTCATGCCCTGGAGATTCCTTAACATGTCAAGTGCATTCTTCAGGCTTGGCTTGGG
>NW_008672144.1:0-281 GCF_000695815.1 Acanthisitta chloris | reverse complement strand
TGGAGCTGGGATGCCCCCCCAAATCCTGGGAGTTGGATAGAGACCACCCCCCAAATCCTGGGGATGGATCTGAGAGAACCCCCCAAATCCTGGGGATGGAGCAGGGAACCTCCAAATCCTGGAGATGGATCTGGGAACCTCCAAATCCTGGGAGTTGTATAGGGACCACCCCCCAAATCCTGGGGGTGGGTATGAGACCCCCCCCCAAATCCTGGGGATTGGCTCCATTAGCCCCCAAAACCTGAGGATGAATCTTGGACACCCCCCCAAATCCCTGGGGA
>NW_008672143.1:0-1355 GCF_000695815.1 Acanthisitta chloris | reverse complement strand
CCAACAGCCCTTCTTCCTTTAACACAAGGAACAGCCAGCAGCCATGAGCTCTTTGACCTGCACTAAGGCTTCATCCCAGTCCTGTCCTACTTGTCACCAGGGGTTGGCACGGAGGGAGGGGATGGTGCTGAGCTGTGAGGAGGCTTTTGAACATCATCTCTTCTCCACTGCTGCACAGGTTCCCATCAGGTAACCAGGGCGGCGCCGGTCCAAGCCAAGGCACAGGAGGTGGCAACGGGGGCAACGTGTACAGCGAAGACAATGACGACGATCTCTATGGTTAACTGGCTGTCCTTGGTGGACCAAACCACACCAGGCCACGTTGTACAGGGAAAAATCCAATGTTCAGTGGACTCTTGGCTTCTTCATTCCTCAGTCAGAACAGTGTAGCTGCACGTCAGACTTTGTACAGGGAATGTTTTCTGCAAACGCAAATCTGGACGGTGTTCAGTTGGGAGGCAGACAGAGAATTAACAAGGAGGGGAACTGACTTAATTTCTGAGAAATTTCTGTTTTAGTTTATGTGGCAGAATCAGCAGTTTTAGCAAAGGGTACAACGCTAGCCTGTATTAAAAAAACCACAAAAAATAATTAAAAAAATGAATAAAAATCCCACAAAACTATAGCAAGGTCCTGGCAGTTCCTTCATATGGTGCTGTCAGAGCACTCCTCGCTCCTGTCAAGTCCATATGTGTGTGTGCTTCCCTGCTGTGGTAGGGCTGCTCCTCATGCTTAACACCTCTTAGCTCTGTTAATGGGAGAAATGGGTTTGGCAGGGTCTGTGCCCTGTCCTGGCTGGGCAGGAAGGACTGGGTAAGTGCCTGGCAGCAGGTACCTGGTGTTGCTTCTCCAAGGCTGTCCATGAGCTGTTAGATCTCCTGCTGCTTTGGCTCTGCAGCAAAGAACCTCTCCAATAGTCCCTGTCTTGTCCAGGTGCAAGGGGCACTTGGGCTGTCTCTGTGGAGTGTGGCACAGCATGACACCGCTGTGGGTAGGGAGGAGGGGAGCTTCAGCACATTCTGTGTCTCACTGGCTTTTTGATGGCTGTTTTGGATCTCTGGTGCCAGCTGGCTTCATGTTGTGCCCTGGACTCAGTAGCTGGGTTCTGATCATGGTTCTTTCCACCTCTTCTGCCTCACTGCCTTGCTGCTTGGTTTATTTTCCCATCTATGAGCTGAAGAATATGCTACTGCTGTACTTGTTACATGTCGGAGAAGCCCTGTGTCTGGTCCCAGAGAGCAGGAGTGGGGTGAGAGGATGGATACAGCCCAGTCCTCAGCCCCAGGGCTGACCCTCTGTGAGGCAGCGGCCCTAGGATCCACAGAGCAGCCCCGTGCTGTCTGCTTTTAACCAGT
>NW_008672142.1:29377-43744 GCF_000695815.1 Acanthisitta chloris | reverse complement strand
AATTCACTGTTATATATTTATATATATATAAGTAAAATATATGTATTTTTTAATAGGAGTCTGAATTTTTTCAGTGTTTGCTATGGTTAAGTTTTGGTCCATTAACAGCTCTGCTAGTATAAATAAATGATAATGATAATCTACAGCTTATTGCTGTCTGTCTTGAACTGTTACACAAAAAAAATGATATAAAAACAATAGGTTGTTGTGAATTTTGACTTTTGTCTTATGCAGCAATATATTTATTTAAGAAATTTTTGATGTTCTGAAAGATATAATAAGGATTATCTTTGTCATCTGAAAACTATTCAGACTATAACATGACTCATTTAGTTGTATGAGTAGGGAAATATTCCTGACTACTAGTTTGTCATGCAAATATAATTGAATTAAAACTGCTTCAGGAAAAAAAAACTATGAGAGGGAGGTGTCAGCATTCTGTGAAATGTGAATGCTTCCTTGAAATAATAGGCATGTCAAACTGCTCTTTCCAGTTAAGACAAGTTAAAGATAAAAAGCCATCCTGTGATATGTCACTGATATTCTTGGCATGTTGTGCTGGAACCCTAATTAATTTATGTGAGTCTGTGGATGCATATGCATATATACACATGTATGCTAAAAACAAAGGGCTTGGTTCTGACTTTATCTGCTTTCTATGATGTTTACCTTGAAGTTTCACTGCCTTAAAGAAAGGTTGATTGACCCTCTTGGTATTGCTAACAGTGTTTGGAGTAGTTTCATGTATGAATTATGCAATGTAAAGATTTTGCTGCAGCTTTGGTCTAGACACACTATTAAAGTCTTGTTCCCTGCATTTTGGCAATATGGGGGAGTCTATGCAGATTGTGATTTTCTTGACTATGTGTATTATTTAATGCTGTTTGACAAATGCTTCTGCAAAACATCTTGATCTAAAAAAAATAACAGATACAGGTGTTTTCTTGTAAGCATCCTTTATATGAAGTATGATTTTAATTATATTGGTTTTGACTTTTCTGACAAATCATGTGATTTTTATTTTATTTATTGATGTCTTAGGGTATGACACATAATATAGTTTCTGATTAGAAGTCTCTCATATGCCAGAAAATAAGTTCAACTTAATACTTTCATTTACAAGCTCTTTCCATCAACATTACTTCTGGTAGGTGTATTTTCTAGATTATTCTATCTTTACCAACTTTGTGTAGCCTTTTATACCACACCAGCCTTGCTTGCCTCTGTGAGAAGGCACATGGAATGAGAAGTTAGTCAAATCAAGTGAGTGCATTCCAGCTCTTAACAGCTAAAACGTGTAATCTTGGCATTTTCTGGTCTGAATAGAACCCCAAGGAGCTCAAGCTCTGTGGTCATATAAGAACAGAGCTGGAAAGAGGGGATTTGCGTGACAAGGTGTTCAGTATCCAAGCGACACTAATTTTGTATTCTGTGGTAGGATGTTGGGGACACATTCCATGAAAAATCTGCCATTTCAAAATAAGAAACACACAAACTCCCTAAGCATTTAAAAAATACTTGTCTACTGGATTGTATTTATATACACTTGCATAATCATACACACATATGAACTTGGAAGAATTGTTACACTGATGAGTTTTTGTCCACCTTATTCTGTTTATTAAGGGTTCTTAGGCATTGACATGAGATTCAGAGTTCCAATCAGATTCACAATAGCTTTATTTTATCTTTACTGACCTATAATAGAAAGGCAGGAAGGACAAATATCATAATATGTAAAAATGTTTCTGGACTCAGTAGTAGCCCCTTTGACTTAATTCATCTCATTGAGGTACTACTATAATGGCAGAAAAAGTGGTGGAAAGTTCAGAGACATTAATCTTCTTATCTGTGCACTGAAACTCACTCTGAAAAGATAGATGAAGGAGGGTCGATGAATGCTGCTTCATTAGCAGAATTTTAAAATGCAATTTGTCTTCATGAAAATGAGAGACTACACATTTCCAGTTTTCTTGTGGGCCTATTAGAAATATTTTTTAAGCAATATCCTTTGATGCAGAATAGTCTTTATGGTAGGGAAATAATTATTATTGAAGAGATGTATGTCCTGGTCAATCTGTTTGTGAATCAAAGCAATGGAAAATCTTAGAACTGCAGGTTAAAATTTCCTAAATGTGACTATGTGATATCAGAAACAAAAATTTCTTTTAACTACGTTGAGTCTTTGTTCAGTAGATTATACAGAAGATTTTCATAGTGCTTAAGGCTAATGGTGCAGGTGATGAGCTAAAACTTGATTAACCCTTGAAATTTGCAGGAATCATAAAGCTTTTTCCTGATAGAATATTGGCTCTTGGAATAGCATTCTAATATAATAATGGATACTCTTGCTGTTACTCACACCTTACTTTCAGACTGCCTAAGAGCATTATGACAAGTCTGTGAAAAATGTGGAAGCAAAAAAAAATGAACTGCGAAGGTGCAGGTACAGCATCTGGAAACAGACTAAAACCTGTCTGGGCAAACACATCTTGCTGGGATAATGAGGTTTCAAAAAATTACATTGCCTGATTGCTCATATCCTGCTTTATCATCTATAACCCTTAGACATACAGGGATCTGAAAACAAAGCCAGTGAAGTCAAAGGACAGATTCTCATTAATGAAAATATGTAACAAACTAGAACTTATAGCAAAGTTTAAGAGGAGGAGTGGTAGACTTGGCAGTGGACTTGGGTTAATGATTGGGCTCAATGATCTTAGAGGTCTTTTCTAATCTAAGTGATTTTATGATTCTAAGAATACTGCCCCTGTTTGGCATGATATAATCTCCCTGTCATCCTCCTTGCTTATGATTATTTGGATTTTCAGACCTCTTCTCAGAGACACTCTTCCACATTACTCTGCCTGACTGCACTTGCAATGCCCTCTAATACAGTTGCAGTGGAAGAAAAGGCACTAATCCAACTCCTCCACTGGAGTGGGCTTTTATGTCTCTTTTCTGCAGACTATCTTTTTTTTTCTTTTCTTACTTTTTTCTTTCCTATTTTTCCATCTTTCGTATGCTCTGTTTTTATATATCTGTTCATAAAAAAATTAAAGTATTGTTTTAGTCTTCAGCTGAAATTCCATGTCCTTCTGCATAACAGAATGGTTTATTCCTAAAAAACCACACTAGCTCTGCTTGGTACCTTCCCTATTCATGCTGCCTTTCCAGGCATTCTGCCTAGTGATTTCCTACACAGACTGAAGACTGCTCTTCTAAAGGCCAGAGTCCCAATGCTGCTTCCCAGACTCCCACCTTCCTCTTGATTTCAACTCAGTATGAAGCTGTTGTCCATGATCACTGCCACCATGGCTGTCCCTATTTGTGAGCAGTAGGTCAAGTTCAGCATTAACCTGATTGGTCTGTCAAGCATTCATGCAAAGAAACTGTCACCAGTGTGATCTAGGAGCCTCTGGAACCATCTATCCAGTTCTATGTTGTCTCCCCACAGATGTCCAGATGGTTAAAATTCCCTTGTAATGTGAGGGCCTGAGACTGGGAGACTGCTCTTAGTTGTTAGAGAAAATCCCCTATGTCCTTATTTTGAGGCCATCTGCACTACATCCCCATCTCAATATTCACTTCATGACACTTAGTTGTTCTTCAGTTCTGGAAATCTGGTCTCAAATGGTCCAAACTTTCACAAGGGTAACTGAATTTAGCAGATTATTTCAGTGAGCTTTGAGTTGGGCTGTTCCAGACATTATTAACTGTACTGGAGAAATGCACCTGCCACACACTGTATGTTTAGCATGGCTGTGTCATTTATTTTCCCTTCACTGAATTCTTCCTCTCCACCTCCACTCCTAGTACCACTCCCACAATGTTTAAGCCTAAGCAGTGGTGGAAAATAGGTGGGAAGATACTGCAAAAATGGATTTAGACTTTTAGATATGGGAAATGGAGTGTGGTATTGAATAGACACAAATTATTCCAGACCTAGCCAGAAAGAATCTGAAAACAAGACGTAAGCAGCCATGCATAAAATGTCTGAAACCACAGAGGAAATAGTCGACAAGATGAGTGGTAACAAGGTGAGCAACATATCAAAGTGGAAAAAATCCCTCTAGAGAAGACAAGATGGATGAAGGAAGCAAGTTACTGTATGTGTGAGGTGTGTTTAATATACTCAGCTGTATAACACCTTCAGGGAAAAGATCGCTGAAGCTATTGGAAAATTCACTGTTATTTCGGACTAATGCTTCTATCAGACAAAGGATACTGGTGAAATTACAAGTGTTTCTTCTCCCTTTCCACACAGCCCATAAAGTCTCCCTATACTGGAGATCAGCTGAATCTCTCTGGTCTGGAATCATCTGGGGAGATAAAGCAAATATAGCAGGTACAGGAGCTGTTGATCCACCTGTGGAAGTGCTATAAAAGTATGCTGGAGATGGTGAGGGCCATATGCATGTCTGTTTTCAAGGAGAAAGGCAGGAAACAGGTCAGGGTACTAAGACTTGCACAGCAAAATAAAAGGAAGGACATATCTCTTTTCTTCTTTGCCCCATATCCTGTATTTTTATCCAAAACCATCTTCTGTGGATTGTTTAAAGCTTACAAATTTTTTGGACAGATATGCTTAACAGTACACTGTATAATGTCTTCTACTAGTGTCATCATCTTGCTGTTTGCATTTCAGCTTCAGAAACTGTGAGGACTATGCGAAAAGCCCAAAGTCACTAAGATGATTATTTTACTTCACACTGGATATGTCTCATTTGCTTTGTTTAGAGGCTGTTTCAAAGCTCCCAAATTTGACTGCTTTTAGTGCCACATCTCTGAAATGAGGTAACAGTTTAATGAAGACAAGTATATACTCCTTGCTAATTAAAAAATAAAATCTGGAGACTCATTCATTGTAAATTTTTTTTCTCAGAATTTGACAGGGCTGATTTGGAAGTAAAGCAGTGTAGGAAAAAATTCACCTTAATCTTAGCTACTTCAAAGATTTTTGTCTTTCTGAGCTGGTCAGAAAATATTCAATGGGGATATTCTGCTCTTAAAATAGGCTTCTAAATATATTGGGTCTGGCTGCAATGGAGTTAATTTTCCCCACAGCAGCCCTAGTGCTGCTGTGCTTTGCATTGGTAATTAGAATGGTATTGATAACACACCAGTGTCTTGGCTACTGCTGAGTGGTGCTGGCACAGCACCAAAGTTGTTCACTCCCCCCTCCACCAGTAGGCTGGGGTTGGGCAAGATCTTGGAAGGGGACACAGGCAGGACAGTTGACCTAAATGAACCAAAGGGATATTCCATACCATATGATGTTTGCTTAGCAATCAAACCTAAAAGAAAGGAGGAAGAACATTCAATATTACAACTTTTGTCTTCTGGAACAATCACTACATGTGTTGAAGCCCAAGCTCCCAGGAAGTGGTTGGACATCAACTGCTGGTGGGAAATCCAGAATAAATCACTTTTTTTCCCTTTGCTTCCACAGTGGGCCTTTGTTTATCCTTTATTAACCTGCAATTATCTTGATGTACAAGTATTTTTCCATCTTATTTTTACCACTGCCTTGTCCTGCTGAGAAGGAGAGTGATAGAGCAGCTTGGTGGGCACCTGGCATCCAACCAAGACCAACCCAGTTAATGAATTACCTTCTAGAAATTATTATTCCCCTATGCTTTAAACGTAGATCTAGATTATTAGATCCCAATATAAGGATCTCACATTAAAGCAACTGTGAATCCTAAGAGTAGGATTTAATTTGAGACTGAGATCTCTATGTTTAGGTAGCCACCACAATTAAGTATCAACAAGTACTTGAAATTTGAACTCCAGTAAATCATAGAATTATAGAGTATTTTTAGTTTGGAAGGAACACACAAGGGTTGGGTCACAGAATCACAGAATATTCAGAGTTGGGAGGGACCCACAAGAATCATCAAAGTCCAACTCCTGGCCCTGTACAGGACATCTCAGAGAATCTTACCATGTGCCTGAGGGCATTGTCCAAGGGTTTCTTGAACTCTGTCAGGCTCAGTGCTGTGACAACTTCCCTGGGGAGCCATTTCCAGTGCCTAACCACCTTCTAAGTGAAGAACCTTTTTTCTAATATCCAACCTAAACATTCCCTGACACAGCTTCAACCCATTCCCTTGGGTCCTGTTACTGGTTGTCAGAGAGAAGAGGTCAGTACATCCCCTCATAAGAAAGTTGTATACAGTGATGAGGTCTCTCCTCAGTCTCCTTTTGTCCAAGCTGACAGACCAAGTGACCTCAGCCTCTCCTCATATGGCTTTCCTTCAGGCCCTTCATCATCTTTGTTGCCCTCCTTTGGATGCTCTCTAATAGCTTTATATTCTTTTTTATTGTGGTGCCCAAAACTGTAGACACTATTGAAGGTGAGGCTGGACCAGTGCAGAGCAGAGTGGGAGAATCACCTCCCTCGACCAGTTGGCAATGCCTTGCCTGATGCACCCCAGGACACGGTTGGCCTACCTGGCTGCCAAGGCACACTATTGGCTTATATTCAACTTGCCATCAGTAAGAACTCCCAGGTTCCTTTCAGATGCACTACGTTTTTGCATCTCATTCCCTAGTCTGTAGGTACGTTCCGGGTTGCCCTGTCCTAGGCGCAGAATCTGGCACTTGCCCTTATTAAACTTCGCTTGGTTGGTGATAGCCATAATTGAGTCCAACTCGTGGCCCTGCATGCATCAATCCCAAGAATTACACTATGTGCTCATGTGTAATTTCACATCATGAAATCAGTGAAGTCTGGAGAATGATTTGCCTTAGATAAAGGAGATAAGTAGCAGGCAATTTATTTGCTGAGCTGGCCCGAGGTGACAGAACACCATGTGAGGCTGGCAGCTCTGATATGGCTTACAGAACTCCCTCAACATTCTGGTTTGACAGCTAAAGACCATGCAATATATCCTATGATGGTGTATAAAAATGGCTGCTTATGTTCAGGAATTTGAATCCTGTCCTTAACATCCCCCTAGAAATCTATATACAGACATTTTAAAATAAGCATTTTAATCTTTGAGTAAATCCTACCTCCCTGAAATTAAGGAGATAAATCTTGCTTTAAACCACCAAAATTAAAGCGAAGAACACAACCTTGATTTTAAGCTTTGGCATATATTTTGCTTACATTGCAGCATATTCCCTATAATTTTAGCTTAGGATAGAAATTGAAAGCCAAAATAACACCTATATGCTTCAAATTAAATTTATATGTAAATCGGATGGCTAAATCTAAATGGATGATCTCAAAAATCTCCTCAAACTGCTTAGACTCCTGAAATCTAAGCCAACACCCACCCTCAAAATATACTGCTAATGGCCATCATGCTCTGAGTCACAACTGTCCTGATATGACAAGACAAAGGAGCAGAACAAGCTTCATTCAAATTTAAAGTGGCGGTGGTATGCTCTCAATTTTCAGAGTGGCAATCTACCTCTAGAAAGCACATTATAGTCAGAATACTCTTAAGAAACATTGTCGGAAGGACAGTGAACAAGCTAGAGATCCATCTGCCTAAAAGCAGTTTTGGTTTTTGTAAATGGATTTTTCTTACTCTGCTCTAGATTGGCTGTAGGCATTCCATGGTCTACATATTGCTTACCTTCTGCCCATATGTCTGCCCTATGGACAGCTTGAAGATGGACTGTGGAGAACTTTTCCAAATAGTTCGGTTTTCATGTCAGCACAGCAGTGTGTTCTATTGCAAATGTGTCCCTGTGCTCTGGAAACAACCTGAGGCTTGCTTCAGGCTTGTTTCAGGCTTGCTTCAGGCTGGCTCCTTAGAGACATTAATCTATTCTTTAAAGGCAGTCCCAGGGATATTTATAAGAGGAAGCATAGACAAATTTCCTGTCTAGTGTTATTTAGGATGCCCTGGATGATCTCAGGCATCCACACAGGTCTGGAACATACAGTACAAGATTGTATCATTCTTGACCAACATCTGGAGGACAATTGGAAAGCTTCATCACACATAAGTAAGAACATTAGATACCTCTGTTCAGGCAACTACATCTCAAATGACCACAGTTCTTAGAAGAGGTGGCATGTATCCAATTAACACACTTATTTGAAGAAGTTTTAGTGGGATGTCAACAACATGTTGTGACATAAATTCTCCATCTCTCTTGCCTCATACTTAAAATGGTGGATCTTAATTTATTTGCTGCCTTCACCCCTGAGAAAACATAATAAGGTCTTGTAAATTTTTGGGGCAGAGAGTGATAAAATAAAACAGAAACATTAAAGCTTATGTCACCACTAGCCTTACATATGCTATATGTCTCCTACACTTAGGTACTTATAAGGCAAAAGGAAAGAGGTGGGCAGATCCCAGTATACTTGAAATGTGTAGATATAACTACAATTTAATATAGAAAATATATGAACATTGGAATAATTTCATTGAAAAGCAATGTAGCTATCATAAACAAAGAAATAGCACAGCTGGAGGATTTTAAAAGTGATTTGGAAGCAAAATTCTCTCATTGAATTAGAGACTAAAAATTCAGTTAGGGAACTTGTATAATAGCAAAGCTGGTAGAACTTCTATAGCTAAGGGCCTGTCAGCATTTCTATTACAAGCCAGTACTTTCTGGAGATCATACTTCATCCAGAAGAGTTTGATGTGGAATGAGCTTGGGATAAAATGTCTCAGCCTTTGAGTAATATAATAGTAATCTATTATAATAAAAATCTGTATTCATTTCATAACTGTTGAATCTACTGCATTGCTTTATTACACATTTAGATTTAAACATACCTGATGCTGACCTCAGGAAATATGCCCACATAATACAATTCAGGTAAAGCTTTTAACACAAAAGAGCTTTATTGGTGTGATGGAGTAAGTCAAAACGGTCAGCTTGGTTTGTTTTCTCACATGTGGGTTTTTTTCACCAATGGTATTTCTGTTCTCTTCAGCTTGCTTTTAAATCATGTCTATGGCTTATCTCTGTTTCTATTTGTGATCAAATAAATTGGAAAAATAAAAGCAAGTCCTGGTCTGTTCCACACCTGTCTTGGGCATTACAATGGAAAAATTAACATGAAACAATAAGAACAGTGAGATAATCCAATATTAACATTATTTAGTGTTAGAAGGAACTAAGAAGTGTAAAAACTAGTGTTCTTTTCTTTTGAATTATGTTGCAGTTACTTTTACGATGCAGACTTAGAGTCTAATTGTCAAGGGTTCATCATTACGTGTGGCAAGCATATTGCTTGTTAGGCTTAAGAACAAGCTTCCAGGCTCCCTGGCTTTGGGACACCTATGTCATGGAGCTCCAATACTGAAGAGGCAGCGTTTCAAAAATCTTATTAATGACAAAATTATGCAACACTTTTAAGTATAGAGATAGGATATGGGAACAGAGCAGGAGTCTATTGTCTAGCTAAAAGTTGTAAGAGTCTAAGGTCCTCTTGTTTCACTACTTTAATGATCCCTTTGCATTATAAAGGTTGCAACTCTAACATATTAAAAGTTATATAGAAATTTACTGAAGGTGAAAGATGAAAGGAGAAAAAGATGGGTATTCTAAAAAGAGTAAGAAGACCTAAATATTAGAAGCAAAGAATTTCTACTGATGAGGAAAGTAGATGGATGGGAAGATGAATGTTGTAACTTTAGTAAATTCCCCCGTGGGGAACAAACTTATTTGCTGCAGATGCATGACACAATGGTTAGAAAGGAAAAAGTTTAATTTTTTAAGTTTTTCTAGTATCCTACAGACTAACTCATAATTAAACTACTTTAACTATGAATTCAGTTTATTTGATGGAGATGGAATACTAAATATGATTGTATGGTACCTCATTCATTCTCTTTTGCTTTATCCATGTGAATTTTTAATAAATTTCCCTTTCCAACAGGTATCATTGCCTCGTGAGAATATATGAAATATTCCTGGTTAATTGTTGCCTGTTCTCCCATTTAGAAAAAGAACTTCCAATCAAGTTTGTCACAATTGTTGCAGCAAGATATATTTAAAAATAACAAACACAGTTTAATTTCTGTCAGAATATCTGAGAACTACAATTCTCTGAGGACCTTGAAATCTTTCTGAGGTTGGCAAAATAGCAATAATCTAGACTATATCACTCATGAAGCAGTCTCATCTCTAACTTTAATTCTTATCAGTCTCTTGTGTCTGAATCTCAACACTTTCTTCATCCATAATTTGTATTATTAACTTCTTGGCTTACTAAATATATCTATAAATGTATTAGCCTTACCTGGAAACAAATCTATGCTTCTTGCTAGACTGATAAGAGCAGCACTGCAAGTAAGGTTTTATTTTTTCAGAGGTTTTTTCTTTTTTTCTTGGGTCATTTTGGGGGTTTGGTTGATTGGTTGGTTGGTTTGGTTTGGTTTTGGTTTTGGTTTTTTAATTGGTAGTTTTATTCTCTTTAAGGTGTGCTTGCAAAAGATTTTTCCTGGCAGAGTGCTTGTTAAAGGCCTATATGTGGCTTCAGAGAATGACATGAATAAAAAAATGGAAAAAAAAAATCAATGTTCTGTCGGCTATAAGGAAGAACTAACCTTTTCTTCCTAACCTTTCTCCATTTTGAAGGTTAGTGACTAGATAAAGCAGCTTGCAAGGGAGTGAAGCTGGATTCCTTGATGATCCCTTGGAAAGAACATGCAATACACACAGAATAATTACTTAGGTTTAAAGGTAGATTTCAGAGCAGCCAAGTATCCAAGTCATGGATCACTGTAGGAATTTGACACTTTCTGCCCTTCTCATATAATTTTAATATGGAAAATATATTAAAAAAATATTTATTATTAGATTCAGCAAAACAATATTACTCTATGTGCTGGCAGTTCAGTTAAGATGGGATAGATATGCTCTCTGGTCTCCCTAAGCGGTAAGTAATGGCACCGTAAAATGGCTCTCCTTCAACTGTTGTATTTATCCCTAAAAAGTGGAGTAGTTTCCACATGAGACAGGAAGTGTACCATCTACTTACGTGCATTCTCATTGCTGTGCACTTTACATAGCTGGAAAAGATGTAAAAGGAGAATACTCAAACACCTTTTTGAAGAAAAGACTTAAAGATTGGATTTAGCATATTCTGAATGACCGTTCTAAATCTGAAAGTATTTTGCAAAAAGATGTAAGGAAACTCCTCATGTTTGATTCACTTCAGTTGTCCCTGGGAAGTCATTTGCTTAGGACATTGGTTCCTCCCTTCAAAAACACATAATTCCTTCTATTTGCTGTGGAAAGAGCGGAAACACTTAACATGCTGCCCAGACTCTGCCTCTGAGATAAGGTGCCCTGGCTCAGTACAGAATGAACACATATACCAAGTTACAGTGCCTAGAAGACTAAACACAAATAGAAATAAAGTCTATGTACAGTGCCTAGAAGACTAAACACAAATTCAGACTAGAAATAAAGTCTATGTATTTAACAAACAGAACAATTTAACATGGGGAGAACTTATCAAGGTCTACTGTAGATTTTCCATTGCTAGAAATTTTAAAATCAATAATGACTATGTTCCTAAGACATATGTTCTAGTTCAAAACAACACTAATTCACACTCTTCATAACAGCCTGTATCATGCAGAAGCATAGACTATTCAATCACTTCTAGTTTTATACTCTGAATCTTTGAAGACAGATGTTTCCATTAACAGGAAAAGCAGAAAAGAAGCTCTTGTCAATAATAACAGTGATACATGAAAACAGGTTAAAATAAGCATAAATAGGCGAGTTCATCTACTGCTTCTTTGGTACTAAATACAGGAAAGAAGACTCTCGTGTCTCCTCCATGGTTCATCTGTCCTTTGCTCATCATGCTGTATTCCTGATAAGGTGACACACACTCATCACTTCTGCCTGGAGGCAGAATAAATATTATAGCTCTTCCCCAAACCTTGGAAAGAAAGGCCTTCTCCTGTCTCTTGCCTAAAGAAATTCATTTGAAACATAGCATGAAGGAGAGAGGAGAAAATTATTGAAAAGTGGGAGGAAGAAGTGACCAAAAAATTACTTCAATATGGTATATTGAATATGGACAAATATACTAATTTATAGGGGAAAAAAAAGATATGTGAGGTTGCCTTGGGATGGGGGATGGGGAGAGAAAATAAAAGAGGGATAAAAGAGGAACAAAATGAAGGAAAACAACCTTGAATTCACAATAAACTAACATGAGGTTTTGCTAATTTGCAGAGGCCTTCAGAAGGCTGCCTGTTGATGAAATAAATAAGAAATTTGCATACATCCATCAACAACTCCATGAACACAGTGATGGGATCACTAGACTTTTAGCCTCTAAATTATAGAAGTGACAAGAATCCAGAAAACTAGTTAAACACTCCTTGACACAGCAGATACTTGATCTTGCAGGCTTCACAGTCGTCTTTACTTTCTTTTATCAAAGTCTGTATGGTGATATACTAGATTACAATTACCTGCAGAGATATTTAGAATTTTATAGATGATAAAGGCCAATACATTTTTATTCATTGCATAGCAGAAACAAATATTTAAAGAACCTCTTTCCAGGAAAAAAGAAGAAGATATGATTATAACTCCTAAAAAAGTAATAAAGTGCCAGGCCTAGTTTAGTATTGCATGTACATGAGGACATTACAGAAGAATTATTAGTCCTTGTGGAAAGTGTTTTTGGGTATCTATTAAATTCAAGATTCTGTCTAAAGACCAGATGTTTTGCTCCATTTTAAAATCTGTCTGTATATTGAATTCTTAAACAGGTCTGGGAATAAATTTTTCCTGTGAAATTATTTTGATGGAAAACTAAGCCTTCAAGGAAACAAAATATTACAAAATTTGAACTGTTTAAATAGTATTGAATTCAGAAAATTCAATTATATATGATGTGAATGAGACCAACAACTAGATAGTAGTAGATAACTATTGTAGATAATATCTAGATTGATAATCTGTGACTCCTGTAAGGGAGGATATAAATTTTATGTTCAGAAAATTACTGCTATTAACCTGTGCTATTTCAGACAAAATGAAAATCAAACTAAAATTTTATATTAAACCAAAAAACTTTGGTTTCTTGAAAAAATGCTTACATATCATCCTTAAATGATATACTCTATCTCTTTTACCCCTGCCCATTACCCTTCAATAGCAGAGTTTTCATAGGTAATTTGAGAAGAAATGGCTCTCTTGAATGTTTTCCCTTGTATTTCCTATAAGAAAAGAGAATACCTAGTTCTAATGTGTGGTTTGAATGCTGCTGCAGTCCAAACTTCGAAAACTTCTTTCCTCTATTTCCGTTTTATTCTGCTGGGTGTAAACACAAAGCAGAAGCTGTACTAGTGTGTGATTTAGGTTAAGAGAAAAAAAGTCCAGGTTAGCAGAAATAGGAGAAGCAGAATGTTATTGGTTGGATTGTCTGAACAGCACAATAGGTGTACTCTCCTCTTCTGTGTCTGTGTGTGTGACTCTTCAGCTCCTCAAAGAACACATTTCTTCTGCACAGAGAAAACAGCTATTTTCTTCTCTGCATGAAGAAAAGGTGGAGCAGAGGGAAGGTTACACTACAGGGAAGAAAAGCCTCTTCTCACATTTGAATTAGTTTTGCAAAACCAGTTCAGAGTAATTCATAATACTTCAATGTTAAACGAATTCATTTCTCATTGCAGCTACTAGAGATGGAGGAGAGCAGCATGCTGTTATTACAAAGGCAGACAGGACCCACTCTCTGTGGGGCATACCAAGCATTATCTTTATTAAATATTGATTTTAAAAATCTTTAAGTCACTAAGAGCTTGGAGACACTGATTAAATTACTTGCTAATCTAGAACAAACTGCTCCTGTTGTAAACAGAATCAACTGAAATAATCTCAGGAGGTTTCTTTATGTTATGGGTAAACAAAAAACCTAAACTACTTTTAGGCTCAAACATTAAACTAAGTTTTAGGACTGGTAAATACACAATATTTAGCTAAGTTCTCACCTCACATGAATAGACATCTGAATTTAACACAAAATTTATGCCACTCTGGCTTTATGTTTCTGGGTAAGGCAGATTAGTTTTGATTAAAGATGATCTCTATCACTGAAAATTAAGCATAATGGCCACTGACTTCAATAAAAGACTAAAGTAAAGAAAGTTCTAGCTACTTTTTTTTGTTTTGCTCATGGTATGTTCTGGAGCAAGCTTTGTGTTACAATATTCATAATGTTTCTACAGAGGCTTGCAAACTGAAATAGAGGCTAGTACTGCCAGGTATAGTTTTTTTTCTAGTATTTTAAAAACAAAGAAACGAACAAATCAAAGAAAACCCCAAACAAACAGAAAAAACCAAACCAACAAACACACAAAAGAACCCGCTTGCAAAAAAATCCCCCAAAACCCAAACAAAAGCAAATAAAAA
>NW_008672142.1:15239-29343 GCF_000695815.1 Acanthisitta chloris | reverse complement strand
CCCAACAAAATCCAGAATTTCAGGCACAGCCCTCTTTAAAACTTCTTGGTGTTTGACTTATGTAGGAAACAAAAAGGAAAGCTCTAGAGAGAAACCTATCAATGGGCTAAGGACAGCTGCATGAAGGTCAATATAGTGAAGTGCTGGGTTCTACACTTGGGTCACAGCAACCCCATACGGCGCTACAGGCTCGGCAAAGAGCTGCGAGAAAGTGGGCCAAAAGGAAAATACCTTGAGGTGCTGGTCGACAGTGGCTGAACATGAGCCAACAATGTTTCCAGGTGGCCAATAAGGCCAATGGCATCTTGACCTCTATCAAGAATAGTGTGGCCAGCAGGACTTGGGAAGTGATCATCCCCCTATACTTGGCATTGGTGAGGCCACATCTCAAGTACTGTGCTCAGTTTTGGGGCCCTCACTTTAAAAAGAACATGGAGGTGCTGGAGTGCATCCAGTGAAGGGAAACAATGCTCATAGAAGGTCTAGAACACGTCATATGAGGAATGGCTGAGGGAATTGAGTTTTTTTAGCCTTGAGAAGAAGTGCCTCAGAGGTAACCTCATTGTTCTCTACAGTTCCCTGAAAGAGGGTTGTAGAGAGGTGGGGGATGGTCTCTTTTGCCATGCCTGCAGTGAGAGGACTAGAGGGAACAGTCATAAGCTGAGCCAGGGGAGATTCAGAGTAGATATTAGAAAACAAAATTCACTGTTAGGGTGGTCAGGCATTGGAATAGGTTGCCCAGGGAGCTGGTGGAGTCACCATCCCTAGAAGTGTTTAAGAGGCATCTGGATCTGGTGCTAGAAGACAGTGTTTAGGTGTTACAGCACAGTGGCAGGTTAGCAGTAGGACTTGATGATATAAAAGGTTTCTTCCAAACTTGATAATTCTATGCACACTGTTCTCTGCCTGGTGAACTTGTCAGCTGGTTCGATGTTATGTTAGCAGCTCTAATCAGCACTTTCCCTGAGATTTATTTTCACAATGGCTAAATGAGTTTCTTCTTTCATTCTTCACCTGTATAAGACAAAAATATGCAAGTGAGCTTCCAATCTTTAGTAAACACATAAACCAAACGTTTCAAGAGAGGATAAGTAGAATTAGGATTCTGAATGTGTAGTTAGAGTCCTTAGCAGCAGAAAAACCTCCAGTATGTGTAGATCCAATTTGTCTCAGAAGCTCAGATTTCTCAGAGTTTTTGAATTTCAGAATATATATGACCTGTATACATGGTCAATACAACAGAAAATAAATAAAAAGAGAAGATAATTTAAGAACTAAATGCATTTTTGTGATGTGTTGGGCTGAAAAATTACTGCATTGTTTTTAGTTGAAGTCTTCATTTTAATCTACTTGACTGGCAATGAAGACTGTACTGTTCTTATTGCAGGTACTGTATATTTCTAGATAATTATTGATTTTTTTATAATAGTACTAATAAATTATTTGATCTATTCAGTAAAGGATGTGTAAATGCAAAAAATTACTTTTAAGTCATAAATCATGTTTGGTGATCTTCTAAAGCATAGAATCTAGTTCAGTGAAAGGTCATAAGCCAAATACATGGATCATTTATGAAATCCATAACTTATTTAATCTAGAAGGTGAGATTCACCTCCATTGAGATATGTGAAGTCATTGACTTCAAAGTTAAATACATACTCACTGCTTAGCTGTAGTGAAGTCAAAGGCATTTAGATCATCCCACATAAAAACTATATATTATTGTTATTTCTTCCCATTACCTGAGATCTCAATGGGAACATAACTACTAATGTATTTCTAACTCAGACTTCTGTAAGTGAATTCAGAATTTTATCACCTTCAGTACTGCAAGTGTTCCCATCAAGGTTGCTTTCTGTCATGCCTGTATTCAGTGTGACTGTATTCAGTGTGCACAGTACTGCTGTGATAATGTATCATGAGATTCTAATGCACAGCAAATAATTGGTTTTATGCTTATATTTTTCATGCCCCACAGTTTCTTTAGTTCCTGCCTGATCCTATTTGCCATTTTTAAATTTAATTTTCAATTAAACAAATTATAAAACACAGAGTCCATAGAGAGGCGATATTTTCCATTCCTTTACAGAAGCTCCATATTAGTTGGTTTTCAATGCACTTCATGAACATTAACAATTTCCAGTACTCTAGTAACAGTTTTGTGTCTTTCTTATCTATGATTTTCTTGCATTTCTGACAGCATGGAATCTCTTTTATTTTGTGTCCATAATACTAACAAAGATCCTAGCACTTAAGACTGTCAGTTCTGCATTTTATATTCATCTCTAGTGAATCTGGTTCATCCTCTTACATATGATGAATAGTTTCTAAGTTCTGGCCACATATGATGCATTATAGATTTACATATTTCTACTATGCCTCTTTATCTTTTGTGAGTGATCTTCTCTATATCCATAATTAAACCTTCTGTGTAAAAACTTGAGATGAGTATGTTTACGCATTTCCATTTACACACACACACATTTATATAGATATCCTTCTTTGGGGCTTAAGCACATACAAACAAACATCTGATGCTGAGAAAAGGCTGGAAAAGAACTACTCACAGACTTGTATCTCTGAGTAGCAGGTATTTGTTTGTTCAACGCTGGGCACAAGGGGAATCACTCCACCAAACTTGTGCAACCAGGGACAAAAACTTCACAGTTTATATACACTAAATGCTCATACATATTCATTATTTCCAGGAACAGTTGATTATTATTATAATTAGTTCTCAGAAATCATTATCATATACTCCTCCTCTGTCTCCTCCCTCTTGCCATCAGTCCTTTGGTCCTGGTGGTCGTTCGGTAGTCGTGAAGATGAAGCGCCTCCTCTTCCTCAGTACCCTTTGGACACCCTTATTGTGCAGCCATTTACCCCTTTGTACAATTTTGCATGCCTTGCCGACCTTGCCTCTATCTTAAACATTTTGTTTCTTCATTCCACACCTTTTATGGTCTTAGTTTTCCTCCTGCTGCCAAGGTTTGAGTCTGGTTAGTTCTACTGTCTTATAGATAAGATGTGTTGTTTTGCTAACTAAGCTAAAATAATGCTATTAGTAAAGGTATTCTTTATACTTTCAGCTTTAACTGTTCAATTCCTATTTTCAGTCTACTTCTCGGCTTTTGACCTGCTCATGGCTGTTCTTCATAGACAACTCTAATGTTATTACTAATTACTAAAATAGTTGTACATAAATACATCATGGTTTGATGCTGGCTCCCTATACTGAATTCAGCTTTAATAGCAGAGATTAGAGAGCCTCAAAGAAGTAAAAAATTGCCTAATTCATGTGACATCTGAAGCTGCACAAGCTGTTGCCCATGTTCTTGCTACAACTTAGCCTGCAATACTAGTTATTACATAAACTCAAGAGAGATATCCATTCTAAAACTCGTTACTTACCTCATGAGTTACTTATTGCTGACAAGCAATAAGTTCTTTGTCAGACTGTAAATTATTTGCAGTAGAAACAATGGACAAGATTCTCAGCCCATACAAAATCAATAGAACTCCATTGACTTCAACAGGATAATACTGATTCCTATAGTGTTGACAATGGTCATGCCACTTGTGATGCTTTCCTTACAATTTCAGCTGCAGGACATATGTTTAGGTGAGAATCTCAATTTTTTAAAAAAATATGTCTCTTGACTTTGCATAGAAGCAGAGCCTGAAAAAGTGCCTTCGGTAAATTGTCAAGTCTTCAAATACACAAGATGAATAGAACTCCTTAAATATATATGTCTTAAATCCTCAAATATTTATGGCACTTTCATAATTTCATTGCTTGAAAGAAGAAAAGGTGGCAGAAAGCAAGCACAGTTAATTTTAAACACTTGGATTTCATAATAGAGAATTCGGATTGGTACTGACTTTGATGTATTCTGTTGAGTGCCTTATAGACTTTGGGGAACTGTGGTTTTACTAATACTAGCAACACTTCAATTGCTCTTAATCCTCATCTTGTGGTTAGTGTGGTGCTATTTTTACCAGATATTTTGTGAAGGGTGGAAATATGTGTTATCTGTTTTAATAGTGACTGTGCAGCTAAATAGGAGAGCTAGTGTATCATACTCACAAAGCATCAGAAATCTGAAGGTAGATTTGGTGCCTTCTCTTTGGCTCCCCATACTCTACCTGGAGCATGGAGCTTTAGGGACACATGCTGCAATGTCTTGTTTGAGGAAGAGGACTTGAGGGTGGCATATTTGAATGCATCGTCTAAGAAATCTGGTCCTCTTTGTGAAGTGAAATGTATTGACTAAACAATGGAATGGAGATAATCACTTGTTTGTTGCCATGAAACCCAATTTTTTATTTCTGTTACCCATGACAGAGCTTTATCTGACTCACCTGAGAGGACAGGTGTCTCTTCTGTGTCTTCTTTAATAAGTAAGACTGTAAGAAGAAGCTTGGTTTGCTGCATTTTTATCAAGGGAGGAAGAAATTGCTAGATGGTACACTTTATTTGAAAAGTGTATTTAAGAAGGAAAAACAACAAACTCATTAAAATTGTTGTTTTCTTAAGTGAAGAGGTAAGGGACTGGAACATGGCAATTATATTAAATCAGGTTGCATTTTAAACTGCTTTGTGCTCTCACAGGAGACACAGGGTTTTATACTGAGTTCTGTAAATGGGCATTTTGAAACAGAAGACTTTTTAAAACTGTCATACTTAATGATATCTACAACAGAATGCCAAGGAGAAGATAAAAGATCAACTCTGTTATTCCCACTTTGGCTCTCAGGAAGAGCTCTGCAAAGTATCCTGCAATCCTTTAGAAATCTCTGAAAACTAGCACTAGCTGAGAAGTTTTGCACATTTAATAACATGAAATAGCTTTTCAGTTAAACCAAAGTGTTCCTGAAAAAATACTCACTTTCATGAAGAATATCTGGTTGAGTTTTCATGAAAATACATAAAGCTGTAAGTGGAACTTATCATTAGTGGAAAAAGAATGCATATTTATTAAAAAGGAATTTTAAAAAAAAATCTTCTAGTCCAGAATGTCTTTCCATATACTGTGCACACAAAAGAAAATTTTCTGATAATGTTCTAGAAAGTTTTAGAAATTTTATGCATAGTTATAACTGGATATTGCTAGTTTAGAATTGAACTATTCCAGAATAATGCCAGAACATAATTAGAGCAATGGAGAGATAATTCTACCCCAAATATTGATGGGTCCTGTCACAATCTCATGAAAGCCTATAGAAATATTTCTGCTGGATTCTGATGCTGTTTGATGAACTGCATTTTATCTTTATCATAGTCTGTTAGCCAAAGGTTTTAATATAATTGCAGAAACAGAATATTAGCTACAAGACCATTTCTATCACAGGAGTTTATGACTTCAAATAGATAAATAATTTGATTTAAAAGAAGAATTTATTATTATATCTAAAGACAATGACCATGAACCTGTGGCACCTTACTCTTGTTTTTATCAGGAGTAGGGACCAAAGTCCATTCAGATATGTAGGCTTTACAACAGTAGAAAGATTACATTTAGTGATTGCATTGTTAAATGATAATTTTCCACTCACTTCTATCCAGAATATAAAAGTTGGGATTAGTAGAGGCACATTATTTTGATTTTTTTGGCTCGCTGAGTCTATTTATTATTTGTTAATGAATATTTTTTGCTGCTATATAGGTCTAATTAATTGTTATGTTACTAAGGTTTTTAAGGTTTTTACATTAATATTTTTGTCATTCTGTGAGACATGAATTAGATGATAAAATAATAACACATTATTTTATTTCAGGGTTAACCTTGATGAAGACAACAGCCTTGCCATTTTCTTGTCCTTCTGTTTCTAGTATGAAAACAAATCTATTGTCAGCAAAGTTTTACTTTTGTCTTTCTGTTGTATATCCTGATTGATGAGGATTTTAGGGTGTCATCAGGGATCTTCCGCATGCAACAAAACCACTTCTATCTGAAAAAATGAATCTCAGTTAGGACTATGACACTGTGCTGAACATTTCTGTCTGTAGTACATACTGTAATATATAAGAATAATATATTATTCTTTTATAATAATGACCACCAGATATGGACAAGAGAGCTCAAAAACTACAAAACAGGACAGAAGCATCTTGCCATAAACGTATGCACATGTATGAGGAAGTGCTGAGAACTCCTAAGAACCAGAAAAAAACAAATGTCATTCTAATCTTCCATGAGGGCAAGAAGTACTCAGGGAACTGCAGGTTGGTCATACTCAACCTCACTTTCTGAAAAGGTGATAGAGCAAATCATCCTGGATACCATTTCAAAGTGTGTGAAAGCTAACAAGGTCATTGGTAACAGTCAACATGAATTTGTGAAGGGGAAATCTTGATTTGACAGCCTCCTAGGATGAGATTGCTTGTTGGGAATGTAAGGGACCTCTAAGAAATGTTTGTTTTGACATTGCCTGGCTTGACAGCTTGTTGTGCGGCAAAAGCCTGGTTGTTTGCCTCAAAGCTTGCTGAGTTTGTTGAAGGAGGACTAAACTACAGGATATCTCTGGCTATAGCTGGACTGAAAGCACAGAAGATTGTGCCACCATAAGCCTCTAACTGCAGCCCAGGGATAATAGGACTCCATTGCCCACTGTAAATCTTTAGCGGCCGAAATAATGGGACTCTATTGTCCACCATAAATCTCTAGCTGTGATAACGAAATCGCACTGTCCATTGTAAATCTATAGCTGCACCTGAATCACAACTTTTCCAGGACATTTGTGAGGTGCCTGCACTGGGAATCACTATGTGTTGACCCAACAACTCAAGGAGAGGTGACCAATTAGCGCCCTGGCAGAGCCCTATAAAAAAGGAGCAGCCTCCAAAGACTGTGTGTGTGGGCATGCATCCACTTATGAAGAAAAGATGACTATGGATCGTCAGAACACTGTTGGATCCATGGTGGAGACTATCCCTGCTTTTGCATCTCAAATCTTGCTTACTTCCCCCTTTCCTGTTTCTAGCTCTTCCCCCCCTTATGCGACCCATCTCACTTGCTGGTGGTATTTGACCTTGTTTGTGTCTTAATTCACATTGGGGGAATCAATCAAATCCTCCTATGTCTTATCAGACGGGGACAGGGAAGAGCAGTAGATGTTGTTTACTGTTAAATAAACAAGGATGTTGACACACCCTGTTGGCACTTATAGGCCTTGATGTCCTTGACTGACCCCAGCTGAAGCCCATCCCCTGCCTCACCTCAGCCTGAGGGCTTCAGTTGACTGTGAAGGTGGTGTGGTCCAAACAGAAATGGAGTCTGACAGTACATCATAAGACGAACTTTATTAAGACAGTAAGAAAGATCAGCAACAATTTGCCCATACAACAACTCACCAATCACTTATAGCAAACACAGAATCAAAAGCAATGCCATGCCTCTGGCAGGCTGCTGCAGACACCTGATGTTCTGATCAGCTGGCAGCAACAGTCTATCATGCAAATGACTTTTGAATCCAGGAAAGTCATACCATCCCTTGGCTCCATCAATGCTACTATGATTTGAGAAAAGCACACCTTACATTAAAATGTGGATGGCACTGTGTCTGCTCTGTCAGCATTGGTCTTAGGTCAGGGTGTCAAGCGACATGTCAGCAGTCTGTTCACTCTGACATTGTCAGTCAAGAGGCAGGGTGCCTGGTGGCCAGACACTGGAACAGGTTGCCCAGAGATGATGTGGAGTCTCCATCCTTGGAGATATCTAATATCTGACTGGACACAGTACCAAGAACCTGCTATGGCTGACCCTGCTTTGACCAGAAGGGTTTGACTAAATGATCTCCAGAGGCCACTATCACCCTCAGCTGATCCTGTGTTATAATAAGTATCTCAAAATAAATTAGAAGACATAAGCCATAACTGAGTATGAAAATAAGAAAGAAGAAAAATGTCGGGGAGAAATGTAGCAAAAGGTGAACAATGATCCATATTCCCTGGGTTATTTAAGGTATCCAAAGCCGTATCTCCAGGGATTTTCAGCTTCTCAGATTGAAAATAGTGTTAATTAGATGCCTCAATAATACTAAGGTTCTGACCAAAGTAATCACTGCAAGAGGAGTTGATGTCAATTTTTTTACTTTCACAGCATTCTTTCCATTCCTTATTAAGACATGTGTCTCTTTGTTAATTGGTAAAAGTAGTGTACTTCACCTTCCATCTTGCTTCCTCCAATGTAGACATACCAGTGCCATGATTTACTGAGCCAGAAGAGGACATACCAAAATAACGCAAGATGCTCTTATTCCACAACAATAAATTTTCATGCTCATATAGATGAGTTCAGTAGAACCAATTATGTAAGGGGTGCTTACCCCTAACATGCCTCTGCAATTAAGGGGATGCCAGTAATTCAGCACTGTATATTGCTGTTGGATCAAGTCTGCTACATCCCTTCTGCCATGTCTGCAATGAGAGGACTAGAGGTAATGGCTATAAGCTGAGACAGGGGAGATTCGGCTTAGATATTAGAAAAAAACTTTCACTGTTGGGGTGGTTAGACATTTCAATAGATTGCTTAGGGAAGTGGTGGAGTCACCATCCCTAGAAGTGTTTAAGAGGTGTCTGGACCTGGTGCTGGAAGATATGGTTTAGGGTTTAGGGGTTACAATGGAGTGACAGGTTAATGGTTGCACTTGATGATTCCATGTCATGCAAAACAGACATTCTGTTTTACTGCTGTAGTTAAACTGTGAAAAATATAGTCAACTCATCCAATGTATTTCAGAATTTAGAGATTTGTTAACCCAGAGAACAAGAATATTGTGAAGATACTTCAAATTGATCCTTAGCAGAGTTACCAGAGGTTCAACAAACTAGAAGTAAAGTTGGGTTTCAGAGGATATGTGTCATGCTTATCTTTGGTATAAATGGACCTGATTTGGAATGAATCTGACTTTTTTCTATCACATTATTATTAAACAATCTTATGGGTTCTTTCTGTGAGACTGGAAGGAAAATCTTGTTCCGTGCATGAGTGAACATTTATTTGTAAAGTTCATTTCCTCGGCACTACATATGCTCTACAATAAAATATACTGCTATGGCTATACAGAAAATACACAACTCTTGCAAACAACAAACCATGCCACTCTATTAAAGGTATCAAATGCTTTATAATTCACTGATGTAAATCAATAGATAGCACAGTGGAAGTGCAGTACATCACCTTGTGACTATGCACTGAATAGCAGTACTGCAATGTTTCTGAAAAGCTAATTTACCCAGACATGGCATACTACAAACCAACTAAATGATATTGAATATAAAAGGGTAATTTTTATGTGGATTCAAGGCTAGAAACCAGCTTTGTGATACCATTCTGCACGTCTCAACTGATAAAATATCAAGGCTTTTCCATTCACCTTTCCTCAACTCCTAGTTTTCCCTCATTTAAAGGGCTGGTATTTTATGCATCTACATTTTTCCTTGATATAAACATAATTTATTATTTTTAACCCCCTAAGTTTTTATCAGCCTGCTCTGTATCTATTATAAAGTACAGTTCTCTTTCATATAATAAGATTGTGAGCTGCTATAACCTCCAGTCTTGTAGGTTACAACACTAAGTGTAATGGAAGAGCTGTAATTCACACACGAATATAAATTCCTTCACAATATTTCTGTTATTTCAAAAAATACCACTAAATTTTTATTTCTATCTTTTTAAACATGATTTCCTTGAGTTACTTGTTGGACACAGAAGGGGTTTAACCACCTTTTAAGGGAGCAAGTTTCCCTTCCATTTAATCCTTCTGGGTTTCGCAGTGCTTTCATCAGGTACAGTTTAGGTCTGGACAGTTGCCTTGCCAATCCACAATAGATGCTTTCATGGCAAAATAAGTGCCCACAGGACCCTCTGTCCATCTGAGCATGGATTTCTTGGTAGAAATGTGAAGGAAGAAGTCTATGGTTAATTTTTTCAGACTCTGTCATCAGAGCACTAGAGCACATTGTTGCAGATGGAACAGAAGATGCAGTCCTGGTAAGGGAAACAGTGAAAGCCACAGGAAGGTTTCCATTACTTCTGAATTGTATGTGATCCAGAAGGACTGTGTGATCAAAAACCACTGGGACTGAGAAAAGATAAAGAACTCATCTTATCTATTCTGCAGCCCCAATACAAGATTAGCTGTCCTCAACTGTTCCTCACAGCTGTGCTCTTTAAAACACAGCCTGCCTAAACTTAGTGACAGGACTCATAGATTTTCTTTCCTTACAGTTGAAGCTGAATGTCTATTGAACCAACTTAAACCCATTACCCTTGCTGTAACCACAGGGGACCTGAACAGTGTAGTCCTTTACTCTATACAGCTACTTTTTACGTTATTATGTCTACTCTCAGTCTTCTCTTCTATAAACTAAACTACTCCAATTGTTTCAAACTCTCCTCATCAGTCTTGCTTTCTAGATCACTGATAATTCCCAGTTGGTCTCCTTTAGCTTTTTTTTTGAAACTGATCCACACTTTCTGTGAAATGCAGTTCAGAAAATGAAGCACAGTGTGCTTGCTGAGACTGAGCACAGTATGCAACACTGGGGAAAATGAAAGAACTATTTCATATTGTACAAAATTATATTGCTCTTTACTAGTTAGTAAGTTGTGCACAATTTTTTCAACTTATTTTTTAGACCATTTCTCCAATTTCTGAAGAAAATTCTGATCTTTGTCTCCAGTATATAAAGCAGAGAAAGAAATTACTGAGTCAGAACCCACTCTATTGTAAAGGATCTTGGCCACTTAGTAGGTCACAAGCTGAACACAAGACAACAGTGTTAGATGGTGCCCATACACGTTAGTATGCTTTCCATCCCAGACACTAGTGGAAACACAGAGCAGCAGCAGCAGACCCAGAGGAAGCTCCATCAGAATTGTGCTTGTTGTCTAATCTAGTCTACTTCTGGGGAAAAAAAAAGGTTCTAAGTTTCCTCCTGACTGAGACAGATCAGGTATTCTCTTTGATTTTGCTTCACATGAATATCCACATAATAGAAAGCCTCTGCTATATTTATTAATTTGTTTATTTTGTCAGACAAACATAAAGCAAATGTGTTCCTGCTTTGCTGACATTTTGAACAGGTTTAGGTTTGTTCTGGCTGAGCTCTAAGATCATATCAGACTTGTGATGTTTTTTCAGAGTTTTGAGGCCAAACTGATAAACCATGTCCAAAGAATCAGTCTGGACTGGGAGCCCCTCTAGCTCTTTTCAGTTTTTAATTGGTTCAGTGTGAAAACCAATTCAGTTTTACCTCTACAGAAAAAAGCCAACAAAAATCCCCACAAGCAAAAACACAACATTGTGATGCCTGTCACAGGGAAAAACTCCTTAGTTCATGTAGTTAAAGCAAGAATAGGTTTGAAGCAGTTTATTGATTTATTAACAGCATGTAATTAACTTGCAATCAGTGAACTATGTATCCAGGATCTGTATCAGCAAGACAGTCAATAAACCGCAATACTAGATGCAGAATGTTAATGGACACCTACAAATTTCTAAGCAACTTTATAAAACACATCCCAATAAGTTCTAATCACACCTATATGCATGCAAACACATTCACATTCACATGGCTACGTGCATCCCCTCAAGACACACCTCAAAGGCTGTGTGGGTGACCAGAACCCATCTCTCTATGGAATGTAGTTCTTACATGTGTCCCCATTCCATGGGAGATGCAGATGCTACAGCACTACATGGGCCTGTGCTTCTCCTTGCAACCCTTGATGTGTGTGACATGGAGAAACCCCTGTGAGATGGCACGCGTGCTCCTGGGGATCCCTACTCACTGTTCTTTGAGGGCACATGCATGTTCCTGGAGGTCCCTGCCTACTAGCATCCAGCCTATTTTGCCAAGGAGGGCTCTGAGGGTAGTCTAGCAGTGGGGTGCTGCTGGCGCTGGAAGAACATCAGCACCTGTGCACAAAGTGCCTGTGTGTATGCTGGGAAGGGCTGCACTGACATCAGATTTAAATTTAACTGATTTTCTCTAGAGGTCACACTTTTGTACTGTCCTTTGTGCAACTGAACAGATTACTCATTGACTGCAGTTTTTCTAGTCACTGATGTTCAATAGCATACTAGGCTGGCCCTTTTGGATTTCTATTAAGGATATATTGGAAAGGATCTTCTCCATGGTTTACATATGCATGTTTGTAGTGGGATGCTTTATATGTTTTTAAAAAAGTGGAAGAAGACACTGAGTAGTGGTTTCCTTTTAAAACCCCTGGAAATTGTTCAGGATCTATTCTTGTCATTGAAAGAAACTGTTTTAACTCACTTTTCCTCTAATTCCTTCTAACTAGTCCAGTTGCATTAGATCACACACAAATGCCATACTGACTCATATGACTGTGTTGGATTGTTGTCTTATTGCAAATGACAAGATTATTCCTTTTTTGATTTCTTTTTATTTTGATTGTGGAGGATTTCCAAAAGGCTGGAATATTTTCCTTTTTTTGTTTATTGGTTTGGTTTTTTGTTTGTTTGTATTTGTTTGTTGGTTGGGTTTGTGTTTTTTTCTGGTGAAAACTTATGTATACACTCATTAAGGAAAGAAAGCTTTTTAAATGTGGAAAAACGTAATTAAGAGCACTTCCACCATCACTAGAGCCTTCTTACTCCACACCAATACACCTGCTTCTGTGGTATTATTTCTACATTTATTGTTTTCTACATGGTCTTGTTTCAGAAATATAATTTCTGCAGGTGTGCTACCTGTGTATCGTCAGTTTTTTTATTTTTGCTCTGCTTATCTATTTTATTTTCATTCATTTTCCCTTAGAAGACAGACAGCTTTACTGACAACTTGCTGGACATGCCATTGCAGTTTTTTTAATCTTTTAAGTCTACTTTGTATCAGCATTCTCCTCCCTAGCAGCACTTGGGTTAGACTTTTGTCTACCCAGCATCAAAAAGATACCTGCTGGGTTTTTTATATTTTGGTAATGTTATTATCCATATGAAGAGCAACCCAGGGAATGTAGCCTTGGATTGAGGCTTTGCTTCACTTCATCTACTTTACAACTCTCAGCTTGTGATCTTCTCACTGTATAATTAACAAGAATTGTGCAGGATCACCTGGTGAATAATAACAGTAGAATTTACTGTCAGTGAAAAACAAACACAATACTGCATAAAGAAGAAAAGTTATTTTAAGACCTATTGAATAGTTGGTTTCTACCGAGAGAGAAATCTCATAGATATGAGGGTTGGAAGTAGACAGATGTTTCAAACTGCTCTAAAAGGCTATGATAGAAAGGCTAGTACCCTGCTGACCATGTGTGACTGGAAGTAATCTTTTGAGATTAGAGAAGTGAAGGGGTCTAAAACAATAAATTGATCAAAGATTTCAATCCTCACTTTTGTCACTACAATCAAGAAAGTCAGTGAAACTCAGTATTTCATAAATTCAGAATCAAACTCACAGGGAAAAATGCTTCCATATATAAGGTTAGGCTCTATAGCACTTTATGAGACAAATTAAGAGCTTGGATATGTAGGCTTGGTAATAAAGGAATATTTAGAGCAGCAAGTCATCACTATAATATTAGTACTTTCTTGCATTAACACAGAAACTATTGGAAGAAAAAACTCAAATTCACATAATTCTTAGATATATGAGTGTATCCCTATAAAATGCATGCACAAATGCATGGCAAGGATTAGTCTCAAATATAAACATACAACAGTCTAAATAAGTGTACTGGTTTTGATTGGGATTGAGTTGATTTTCATCATAGAGGCTTGTATGGGCCTGTGTTTTGGATGAAAGCAATGTTGATAATGCAGGGATGTTTTAGCAACCGCTGACCAGTGCTAACATAGCATTAAGATGTTTCCTGCTGCTCTCACTGGCACTGCACAAGAAACTGGGAGAGGACAGAGCCAGGACAGTGAAACCCATTTGACCAAAGGGATATCCCATACCATATGACGTTGTGCTCAGTCACAAAAGGAAAGAAAGAGGAAGGGAGGATGTTCAGAGTTAATGGCATTTATCTTCCCAATTAATGCATGATGGAGCTTTGCTTTCCTGAGGGTGACTGGACATCTGCCTATTGGTGGGAAGTTGTAAATAATTCCTAGTTTG